>NW_028261403.1:600000-775146 GCF_051295495.1 Thamnophis sirtalis | reverse complement strand
CAAATTCTAAGATATACTTGGGTGTAACTCCCCAGGGAAACATCAGATCACAAAATGGGTTGGTTTTTTAGCATTCCCGTCTCAAGACACTACTAATATACCTTTGTTTTTCGAATCTGAGCTTTGGTTCAAAAGTAACACGTTCTGGTTCAATTGAGTTTTTCTGCAAATTCTAAGATATACTTGGGTGCAACTCCCCAGGGAAACATCAGATCACAAAATGGGTTGGTTTTTTAGCATTCCCGACCCAGGACTCTACTAATATACGTTTGTTTTTCGAATTTGAGCTTTGGTTCAAAAGTAACATGTTCTGGTTGAAATCAGTTTTTCTGCAAATTCTAAGATATACTTGGGTGTAACTCCCCAGGGGAACATCAGATCACAAAATGGGTTGGTTTTTTAGCATTCCCGACCCAGGACTCTACTAATATACGTTTGTTTTTCGAATTTGAGCTTTGGTTCAAAAGTAACATGTTCTGGTTGAAATCAGTTTTTCTGCAAATTCTAAGATATACTTGGGTGCAACTCCCCAGGGAAACATCAGATCACAAAATGGGTTGGTTTTTTAGCATTCCCGTCTCAAGACACTACTAATATACCTTTGTTTTTCGAATCTGAGCTTTGGTTCAAAAGTAACATGTTCTGGTTGAAATCAGTTTTTCTGCAAATTCTAAGATATACTTGGGTGTAACTCCCCAGGGAAACATCAGATCACAAAATGGGTTGGTTTTTTAGCATTCCCGTCTCAAGACACTACTAATATACCTTTGTTTTTCGAATCTGAGCTTTGGTTCAAAAGTAACACGTTCTGGTTCAATTGAGTTTTTCTGCAAATTCTAAGATATACTTGGGTGCAACTCCCCAGGGAAACATCAGATCACAAAATGGGTTGGTTTTTTAGCATTCCCGACCCAGGACACTACTAATATACGTTTGTTTTTCGAATTTGAGCTTTGGTTCAAAAGTAACATGTTCTGGTTGAAATCAGTTTTTCTGCAAATTCTAAGATATACTTGGGTGCAACTCCCCAGGGAAACATCAGATCACAAAATGGGTTGGTTTTTTAGCATTCCCAACCCAGGACACTACTAATATACCTTTGTCTTTCGAATCTGAGCTTTGGTTCAAAAGTAACACGTTCTGGTTCAATTGAGTTTTTCTGCAAATTCTAAGATATACTTGGGTGTAACTCCCCAGGGAAACATCAGATCACAAAATGGGTTGGTTTTTTAGCATTCCCATCTCAAGACACTACTAATACACCTTTGTTTTTCGAATTTGAGCTTTGGTTCAAAAGTAACATGTTCTGGTTGAATTGAGTTTTTCTGCAAATTCTAAGATATACTTGGGTGTAACTCCCCAGGGAAACATCAGATCACAAAATGGGTTGGTTTTTTAGCATTCCCGACCCAGGACACTACTAATATACGTTTGTTTTTCGAATTTGAGCTTTGGTTCAAAAGTAACATGTTCTGGTTGAATTGAGTTTTTCTGCAAATTCTAAGATATACTTGGGTGTAACTCCCCAGGGAAACATCAGATCACAAAATGGGTTGGTTTTTTTAGCATTCCCGTCTCAAGACACTACTAATATACCTTTGTTTTTCGAATCTGAGCTTTGGTTCAAAAGTAACACGTTCTGGTTCAATTGAGTTTTTCTGCAAATTCTAAGATATACTTGGGTGTAACTCTCCAGGGAAACATCAGATCACAAAATGGGTTGGTTTTTTAGCATTCCCGACCCAGGACACTACTAATATACGTTTGTTTTTCGAATTTGAGCTTTGGTTCAAAAGTAACATGTTCTGGTTGAAATCAGTTTTTCTGCAAATTCTAAGATATACTTGGGTGTAACTCCCCAGGGAAACATCAGATCACAAAATGGGTTGGTTTTTTAGCATTCCCATCTCAAGACACTACTAATACACCTTTGTTTTTCGAATTTGAGCTTTGGTTCAAAAGTAACATGTTCTGGTTGAAATCAGTTTTTCTGCAAATTCTAAGATATACTTGGGTGTAACTCCCCAGGGAAACATCAGATAACAAAATGGGTTGGTTTTTTAGCATTCCCGACCCAGGACACTACTAATATACGTTTGTTTTTCGAATTTGAGCTTTGGTTCAAAAGTAACATGTTCTGGTTGAATTGAGTTTTTCTGCAAATTCTAAGATATACTTGGGTGTAACTCCCCAGGGAAACATCAGATCACAAAATGGGTTGGTTTTTTAGCATTCCCGACCCAGGACTCTACTAATATACGTTTGTTTTTCGAATTTGAGCTTTGGTTCAAAAGTAACATGTTCTGGTTGAAATCAGTTTTTCTGCAAATTCTAAGATATACTTGGGTGTAACTCCCCAGGGAAACATCAGATCACAAAATGGGTTGGTTTTTTAGCATTCCCGTCTCAAGACACTACTAATATACCTTTGTTTTTCGAATCTGAGCTTTGGTTCAAAAGTAACATGTTCTGGTTCAATTGAGTTTTTCTGCAAATTCTAAGATATACTTGGGTGCAACTCCCCAGGGAAACATCAGATCACAAAATGGGTTGGTTTTTTAGCATTCCCGTCTCAAGACACTACTAATATACCTTTGTTTTTCGAATCTGAGCTTTGGTTCAAAAGTAACATGTTCTGGTTCAATTGAGTTTTTCTGCAAATTCTAAGATATACTTGGGTGCAACTCCGCAGGGAAACATCAGATCACAAAATGGGTTGGTTTTTTAGCATTCCCAACCCAGGACACTACTAATATACGTTTGTTTTTCGAATCTGAGCTTTGGTTCAAAAGTAACACGTTCTGGTTCAATTGAGTTTTTCTGCAAATTCTAAGATATACTTGGGTGCAACTCCCCAGGGAAACATCAGATCACAAAATGGGTTGGTTTTTAGCATTCCCGTCTCAAGACACTACTAATATACCTTTGTTTTTCGAATCTGAGCTTTGGTTCAAAAGTAACACGTTCTGGTTCAATTGAGTTTTTCTGCAAATTCTAAGATATACTTGGGTGCAACTCCCCAGGGAAACATCAGATCACAAAATGGGTTGGTTTTTTAGCATTCCCGACCCAGGACTCTACTAATATACGTTTGTTTTTCGAATTTGAGCTTTGGTTCAAAAGTAACATGTTCTGGTTGAAATCAGTTATTCTGCAAATTCTAAGATATACTTGGGTGTAACTCCCCAGGAAAACATCAGATCACAAAATGGGTTGGTTTTTTAGCATTCCCGACCCAGGACTCTACTAATATATGTTTGTTTTTCGAATTTGAGCTTTGGTTCAAAAGTAACATGTTCTGGTTGAAATCAGTTTTTCTGCAAATTCTAAGATATACTTGGGTGCAACTCCCCAGGGAAACATCAGATCACAAAATGGGTTGGTTTTTTAGCATTCCCGTCTCAAGACACTACTAATATACCTTTGTTTTTCGAATCTGAGCTTTGGTTCAAAAGTAACACGTTCTGGTTGAATTGAGTTTTTCTGCAAATTCTAAGATATACTTGGGTGCAACTCCCAGGGAAACATCAGATCACAAAATGGGTTGGTTTTTTAGCATTCCCGACCCAGGACACTACTAATATACGTTTGTTTTTCGAATTTGAGCTTTGGTTCAAAAGTAACATGTTCTGGTTGAATTGCGTTTTTCTGCAAATTCTAAGATATACTTGGGTGTAACTCCCCAGGGAAACATCAGATCACAAAATAGGTTGGTTTTTTAGCATTCCCGACCCAGGACTCTACTAATATACCTTTGTCTTTCGAATCTGAGCTTTGGTTCAAAAGTAACATGTTCTGGGTGAAATCAGTTTGTCTGCAAATTCTAAGATATACTTGGGTGTAACTCCCCAGGGAAACATCAGACCACAAAATGGGTTGGTTTTTTAGCATTCCCGTCTCAAGACACTACTAATATACCTTTGTTTTTCGAATCTGAGCTTTGGTTCAAAAGTAACACGTTCTGGTTCAATTGAGTTTTTCTGCAAATTCTAAGATATACTTGGGTGCAACTTCCCAGGGAAACATCAGACCACAAAATGGGTTGGTTTTTTAGCATTCCCGTCTCAAGACACTACTAATATACCTTTGTTTTTCGAATCTGAGCTTTGGTTCAAAAGTAACACGTTCTGGTTCAATTGAGTTTTTCTGCAAATTCTAAGATATACTTGGGTGCAATTCCCCAGGGAAACATCAGATCACAAAATGGGTTGGTTTTTTAGCATTCCCAACCCAGGACACTACTAATATACGTTTGTTTTTCGAATTTGAGCTTTGGTTCAAAAGTAACATGTTCTGGTTGAATTGAGTTTTTCTGCAAATTCTAAGATATACTTGGGTGTAACTCCCCAGGGAAACATCAGATCACAAAATGGGTTGGTTTTTTAGCATTCCCGACCCAGGACTCTACTAATATACCTTTGTTTTTCGAATTTGAGCTTTGGTTCAAAAGTAACATGTTCTGGTTGAAATCAGTTTTTCTGCAAATTCTAAGATGTACTTGGGTGTAACTCCCCAGGGAAACATCAGATCACAAAATGGGTTGGTTTTTTAGCATTCCCGACCCAGGACACTACTAATATACGTTTGTTTTTCGAATTTGAGCTTTGGTTCAAAAGTAACATGTTCTGGTTCAATTGAGTTTTTCTGCAAATTCTAAGATATACTTGGGTGTAACTCCCCAGGGAAACATCAGATCACAAAATGATAAGAGCCAAGGTGGCGCAGTGGTTAAAATGCAGCACTGCAGGCTACTGCTAGATCAGCAGGTCAGCGGTTCAAATCTCACCGGCTCAGGGTTGACTCAGCCTTCCATCCTTCCGAGGTGGGTAATATGAGGACCCAGATTGTTGGGGGCAATATGCTGACTCTCTGTAAACCGCTTAGAGAGGCCTGAAAGGCCTATGAAGCGGTATATAAGTCCACTGCTATTGCTATTGCTATAAAAATGGGTTGGTTTTTTAGCATTCCCGTCTCAAGACACTACTAAAACACCTTTGTTTTTCGAATTTGAGCTTTGGTTCAAAAGTAACATGTTCTGGTTGAATTGAGTTTTTCTGCAAATTCTAAGATATACTTGGGTGTAACTCCCCAGGGAAACATCAGATCACAAAATGGGTTGGTTTTTAGCATTCCCAACCCAGGACTCTACTAATATACGTTTGTTTTTCGAATTTGAGCTTTGGTTCAAAAGTAACATGTTCTGGTTGAATTGAGTTTTTCTGCAAATTCTAAGATATACTTGGGTGTAACTCCCCAGGGAAACATCAGATCACAAAATGGGTTGGTTTTTAGCATTCCCAACCCAGGACTCTACTAATATACGTTTGTTTTTCGAATTTGAGCTTTGGTTCAAAAGTAACATGTTCTGGTTGAAATCAGTTTTTCTGCAAATTCTAAGATATACTTGGGTGCAACTCCCCAGCGAAACATCAGATCACAAAATGGGTTGGTTTTTTAGCATTCCCAACCCAGGACACTACTAATATACCTTTGTCTTTCGAATCTGAGCTTTGGTTCAAAAGTAACACGTTCTGGTTCAATTGAGTTTTTCTGCAAATTCTAAGATATACTTGGGTGCAACTCCCCAGGGAAACATCAGATCACAAAATGGGTTGGTTTTTTAGCATTCCCAACCCAGGACACTACTAATATACGTTTGTTTTTCGAATCTGAGCTTTGGTTCAAAAGTAACACGTTCTGGTTCAATTGAGTTTTTCTGCAAATTCTAAGATATACTTGGGTGCAACTCCCCAGGGAAACATCAGATCACAAAATGGGTTGGTTTTTTAGCATTCCCGACCCAGGACTCTACTAATATACGTTTGTTTTTCGAATTTGAGCTTTGGTTCAAAAGTAACATGTTCTGGTTGAAATCAGTTTTTCTGCAAATTCTAAGATATACTTGGGTGTAACTCCCCAGGGGAACATCAGATCACAAAATGGGTTGGTTTTTTAGCATTCCCGTCTCAAGACACTACTAATATACCTTTGTTTTTCGAATCTGAGCTTTGGTTCAAAAGTAACACGTTCTGGTTCAATTGAGTTTTTCTGCAAATTCTAAGATATACTTGGGTGCAACTCCCCAGGGAAACATCAGATCACAAAATGGGTTGGTTTTTTAGCATTCCCGACCCAGGACTCTACTAATATACGTTTGTTTTTCGAATTTGAGCTTTGGTTCAAAAGTAACATGTTCTGGTTGAAATCAGTTTTTCTGCAAATTCTAAGATATACTTGGGTGTAACTCCCCAGGGGAACATCAGATCACAAAATGGGTTGGTTTTTTAGCATTCCCGACCCAGGACTCTACTAATATACGTTTGTTTTTCGAATTTGAGCTTTGGTTCAACAGTAACATGTTCTGGTTGAAATCAGTTTTTCTGCAAATTCTAAGATATACTTGGGTGCAACTCCCCAGGGAAACATCAGATCACAAAATGGGTTGGTTTTTTAGCATTCCCGTCTCAAGACACTACTAATATACCTTTGTTTTTCGAATCTGAGCTTTGGTTCAAAAGTAACATGTTCTGGTTCAATTGAGTTTTTCTGCAAATTCTAAGATATACTTGGGTGCAACTCCCCAGGGAAACATCAGATCACAAAATGGGTTGGTTTTTTAGCATTCCCGTCTCAAGACACTACTAATATACCTTTGTTTTTCGAATCTGAGCTTTGGTTCAAAAGTAACACGTTCTGGTTCAATTGAGTTTTTCTGCAAATTCTAAGATATACTTGGGTGCAACTCCCCAGGGAAATATCAGATCACAAAATGGGTTGGTTTTTTAGCATTCCCAACCCAGGACACTACTAATATACGTTTGTTTTTCGAATCTGAGCTTTGGTTCAAAAGTAACACGTTCTGGTTCAATTGAGTTTTTCTGCAAATTCTAAGATATACTTGGGTGCAACTCCCCAGGGAAACATCAGATCACAAAATGGGTTGGTTTTTTAGCATTCCCAACCCAGGACACTACTAATATACGTTTGTTTTTCGAATCTGAGCTTTGGTTCAAATGTAACACGTTCTGGTTCAATTGAGTTTTTCTGCAAATTCTAAGATATACTTGGGTGCAACTCCCCAGGGAAACATCAGATCACAAAATGGGTTGGTCTTTTAGCATTCCCGACCCAGGACTCTACTAATATACGTTTGTTTTTCGAATTTGAGCTTTGGTTCAAAAGTAACATGTTCTGGTTGAAATCAGTTTTTCTGCAATTTCTAAGATATACTTGGGTGTAACTCCCCAGGGAAACATCAGATCACAAAATGGGTTGGTTTTTTAGCATTCCCGTCTCAAGACACTACTAATATACCTTTGTTTTTCGAATCTGAGCTTTGGTTCAAAAGTAACACGTTCTGGTTCAATTGAGTTTTTCTGCAAATTCTAAGATATACTTGGGTGCAACTCCCCAGGGAAACATCAGATCACAAAATGGGTTGGTTTTTTAGCATTCCCGACCCAGGACTCTACTAATATACGTTTGTTTTTCGAATTTGAGCTTTGGTTCAAAAGTAACATGTTCTGGTTGAAATCAATTTTTCTGCAAATTCTAAGATATACTTGGGTGTAACTCCCCAGGGAAACATCAGATCACAAAATGGGTTGGTTTTTTAGCATTCCCGACCCAGGACTCTACTAATATACGTTTGTTTTTCGAATTTGAGCTTTGGTTCAAAAGTAACATGTTCTGGTTGAAATCAGTTTTTCTGCAAATTCTAAGATATACTTGGGTGCAACTCCCCAGGGAAACATCAGATCACAAAATGGGTTGGTTTTTTAGCATTCCCAACCCAGGACACTACTAATATACCTTTGTCTTTCGAATCTGAGCTTTGGTTCAAAAGTAACACGTTCTGGTTCAATTGAGTTTTTCTGCAAATTCTAAGATATACTTGGGTGCAACTCCCGAGGGAAACATCAGATCACAAAATGGGTTGGTTTTTTAGCATTCCCAACCCAGGACACTACTAATATACGTTTGTTTTTCGAATCTGAGCTTTGGTTCAAAAGTAACACGTTCTGGTTCAATTGAGTTTTTCTGCAAATTCTAAGATATACTTGGGTGCAACTCCCCAGGGAAACATCAGATCACAAAATGGGTTGGTCTTTTAGCATTCCCGACCCAGGACTCTACTAATATACGTTTGTTTTTCGAATTTGAGCTTTGGTTCAAAAGTAACATGTTCTGGCTGAAATCAGTTTTTCTGCAAATTCTAAGATATACTTGGGTGTAACTCCCCAGGGAAACATCAGATCACAAAATGGGTTGGTTTTTTAGCATTCCCGTCTCAAGACACTACTAATATACCTTTGTTTTTCGAATCTGAGCTTTGGTTCAAAAGTAACACGTTCTGGTTCAATTGAGTTTTTCTGCAAATTCTAAGATATACTTGGGTGCAACTCCCCAGGGAAACATCAGATCACAAAATGGGTTGGTTTTTTAGCATTCCCGACCCAGGACTCTACTAATATACGTTTGTTTTTCGAATTTGAGCTTTGGTTCAAAAGTAACATGTTCTGGTTGAAATCAGTTTTTCTGCAAATTCTAAGATATACTTGGGTGTAACTCCCCAGGGGAACATCAGATCACAAAATGGGTTGGTTTTTTAGCATTCCCGACCCAGGACTCTACTAATATACGTTTGTTTTTCGAATTTGAGCTTTGGTTCAAAAGTAACATGTTCTGGTTGAAATCAGTTTTTCTGCAAATTCTAAGATATACTTGGGTGCAACTCCCCAGGGAAACATCAGATCACAAAATGGGTTGGTTTTTTAGCATTCCCGTCTCAAGACACTACTAATATACCTTTGTTTTTCGAATCTGAGCTTTGGTTCAAAAGTAACATGTTCTGGTTGAAATCAGTTTTTCTGCAAATTCTAAGATATACTTGGGTGTAACTCCCCAGGGAAACATCAGATCACAAAATGGGTTGGTTTTTTAGCATTCCCGTCTCAAGACACTACTAATATACCTTTGTTTTTCGAATCTGAGCTTTGGTTCAAAAGTAACACGTTCTGGTTCAATTGAGTTTTTCTGCAAATTCTAAGATATACTTGGGTGCAACTCCCCAGGGAAACATCAGATCACAAAATGGGTTGGTTTTTTAGCATTCCCGACCCAGGACACTACTAATATACGTTTGTTTTTCGAATTTGAGCTTTGGTTCAAAAGTAACATGTTCTGGTTGAAATCAGTTTTTCTGCAAATTCTAAGATATACTTGGGTGCAACTCCCCAGGGAAACATCAGATCACAAAATGGGTTGGTTTTTTAGCATTCCCAACCCAGGACACTACTAATATACCTTTGTCTTTCGAATCTGAGCTTTGGTTCAAAAGTAACACGTTCTGGTTCAATTGAGTTTTTCTGCAAATTCTAAGATATACTTGGGTGTAACTCCCCAGGGAAACATCAGATCACAAAATGGGTTGGTTTTTTAGCATTCCCATCTCAAGACACTACTAATACACCTTTGTTTTTCGAATTTGAGCTTTGGTTCAAAAGTAACATGTTCTGGTTGAATTGAGTTTTTCTGCAAATTCTAAGATATACTTGGGTGTAACTCCCCAGGGAAACATCAGATCACAAAATGGGTTGGTTTTTTAGCATTCCCGACCCAGGACACTACTAATATACGTTTGTTTTTCGAATTTGAGCTTTGGTTCAAAAGTAACATGTTCTGGTTGAATTGAGTTTTTCTGCAAATTCTAAGATATACTTGGGTGTAACTCCCCAGGGAAACATCAGATCACAAAATGGGTTGGTTTTTTTAGCATTCCCGTCTCAAGACACTACTAATATACCTTTGTTTTTCGAATCTGAGCTTTGGTTCAAAAGTAACACGTTCTGGTTCAATTGAGTTTTTCTGCAAATTCTAAGATATACTTGGGTGTAACTCTCCAGGGAAACATCAGATCACAAAATGGGTTGGTTTTTTAGCATTCCCGACCCAGGACACTACTAATATACGTTTGTTTTTCGAATTTGAGCTTTGGTTCAAAAGTAACATGTTCTGGTTGAAATCAGTTTTTCTGCAAATTCTAAGATATACTTGGGTGTAACTCCCCAGGGAAACATCAGATCACAAAATGGGTTGGTTTTTTAGCATTCCCATCTCAAGACACTACTAATACACCTTTGTTTTTCGAATTTGAGCTTTGGTTCAAAAGTAACATGTTCTGGTTGAAATCAGTTTTTCTGCAAATTCTAAGATATACTTGGGTGTAACTCCCCAGGGAAACATCAGATAACAAAATGGGTTGGTTTTTTAGCATTCCCGACCCAGGACACTACTAATATACGTTTGTTTTTCGAATTTGAGCTTTGGTTCAAAAGTAACATGTTCTGGTTGAATTGAGTTTTTCTGCAAATTCTAAGATATACTTGGGTGTAACTCCCCAGGGAAACATCAGATCACAAAATGGGTTGGTTTTTTAGCATTCCCGACCCAGGACTCTACTAATATACGTTTGTTTTTCGAATTTGAGCTTTGGTTCAAAAGTAACATGTTCTGGTTGAAATCAGTTTTTCTGCAAATTCTAAGATATACTTGGGTGTAACTCCCCAGGGAAACATCAGATCACAAAATGGGTTGGTTTTTTAGCATTCCCGTCTCAAGACACTACTAATATACCTTTGTTTTTCGAATCTGAGCTTTGGTTCAAAAGTAACATGTTCTGGTTCAATTGAGTTTTTCTGCAAATTCTAAGATATACTTGGGTGCAACTCCCCAGGGAAACATCAGATCACAAAATGGGTTGGTTTTTTAGCATTCCCGTCTCAAGACACTACTAATATACCTTTGTTTTTCGAATCTGAGCTTTGGTTCAAAAGTAACATGTTCTGGTTCAATTGAGTTTTTCTGCAAATTCTAAGATATACTTGGGTGCAACTCCGCAGGGAAACATCAGATCACAAAATGGGTTGGTTTTTTAGCATTCCCAACCCAGGACACTACTAATATACGTTTGTTTTTCGAATCTGAGCTTTGGTTCAAAAGTAACACGTTCTGGTTCAATTGAGTTTTTCTGCAAATTCTAAGATATACTTGGGTGCAACTCCCCAGGGAAACATCAGATCACAAAATGGGTTGGTTTTTTAGCATTCCCGTCTCAAGACACTACTAATATACCTTTGTTTTTCGAATCTGAGCTTTGGTTCAAAAGTAACACGTTCTGGTTCAATTGAGTTTTTCTGCAAATTCTAAGATATACTTGGGTGCAACTCCCCAGGGAAACATCAGATCACAAAATGGGTTGGTTTTTTAGCATTCCCGACCCAGGACTCTACTAATATACGTTTGTTTTTCGAATTTGAGCTTTGGTTCAAAAGTAACATGTTCTGGTTGAAATCAGTTATTCTGCAAATTCTAAGATATACTTGGGTGTAACTCCCCAGGAAAACATCAGATCACAAAATGGGTTGGTTTTTTAGCATTCCCGACCCAGGACTCTACTAATATATGTTTGTTTTTCGAATTTGAGCTTTGGTTCAAAAGTAACATGTTCTGGTTGAAATCAGTTTTTCTGCAAATTCTAAGATATACTTGGGTGCAACTCCCCAGGGAAACATCAGATCACAAAATGGGTTGGTTTTTTAGCATTCCCGTCTCAAGACACTACTAATATACCTTTGTTTTTCGAATCTGAGCTTTGGTTCAAAAGTAACACGTTCTGGTTGAATTGAGTTTTTCTGCAAATTCTAAGATATACTTGGGTGCAACTCCCCAGGGAAACATCAGATCACAAAATGGGTTGGTTTTTTAGCATTCCCGACCCAGGACACTACTAATATACGTTTGTTTTTCGAATTTGAGCTTTGGTTCAAAAGTAACATGTTCTGGTTGAATTGCGTTTTTCTGCAAATTCTAAGATATACTTGGGTGTAACTCCCCAGGGAAACATCAGATCACAAAATAGGTTGGTTTTTTAGCATTCCCGACCCAGGACTCTACTAATATACCTTTGTCTTTCGAATCTGAGCTTTGGTTCAAAAGTAACATGTTCTGGGTGAAATCAGTTTGTCTGCAAATTCTAAGATATACTTGGGTGTAACTCCCCAGGGAAACATCAGACCACAAAATGGGTTGGTTTTTTAGCATTCCCGTCTCAAGACACTACTAATATACCTTTGTTTTTCGAATCTGAGCTTTGGTTCAAAAGTAACACGTTCTGGTTCAATTGAGTTTTTCTGCAAATTCTAAGATATACTTGGGTGCAACTTCCCAGGGAAACATCAGACCACAAAATGGGTTGGTTTTTTAGCATTCCCGTCTCAAGACACTACTAATATACCTTTGTTTTTCGAATCTGAGCTTTGGTTCAAAAGTAACACGTTCTGGTTCAATTGAGTTTTTCTGCAAATTCTAAGATATACTTGGGTGCAATTCCCCAGGGAAACATCAGATCACAAAATGGGTTGGTTTTTTAGCATTCCCAACCCAGGACACTACTAATATACGTTTGTTTTTCGAATTTGAGCTTTGGTTCAAAAGTAACATGTTCTGGTTGAATTGAGTTTTTCTGCAAATTCTAAGATATACTTGGGTGTAACTCCCCAGGGAAACATCAGATCACAAAATGGGTTGGTTTTTTAGCATTCCCGACCCAGGACTCTACTAATATACCTTTGTTTTTCGAATTTGAGCTTTGGTTCAAAAGTAACATGTTCTGGTTGAAATCAGTTTTTCTGCAAATTCTAAGATGTACTTGGGTGTAACTCCCCAGGGAAACATCAGATCACAAAATGGGTTGGTTTTTTAGCATTCCCGACCCAGGACACTACTAATATACGTTTGTTTTTCGAATTTGAGCTTTGGTTCAAAAGTAACATGTTCTGGTTCAATTGAGTTTTTCTGCAAATTCTAAGATATACTTGGGTGTAACTCCCCAGGGAAACATCAGATCACAAAATGATAAGAGCCAAGGTGGCGCAGTGGTTAAAATGCAGCACTGCAGGCTACTGCTAGATCAGCAGGTCAGCGGTTCAAATCTCACCGGCTCAGGGTTGACTCAGCCTTCCATCCTTCCGAGGTGGGTAAAATGAGGACCCAGATTGTTGGGGGCAATATGCTGACTCTCTGTAAACCGCTTAGAGAGGCCTGAAAGGCCTATGAAGCGGTATATAAGTCCACTGCTATTGCTATTGCTATAAAATGGGTTGGTTTTTTAGCATTCCCGTCTCAAGACACTACTAAAACACCTTTGTTTTTCGAATTTGAGCTTTGGTTCAAAAGTAACATGTTCTGGTTGAATTGAGTTTTTCTGCAAATTCTAAGATATACTTGGGTGTAACTCCCCAGGGAAACATCAGATCACAAAATGGGTTGGTTTTTAGCATTCCCAACCCAGGACTCTACTAATATACGTTTGTTTTTCGAATTTGAGCTTTGGTTCAAAAGTAACATGTTCTGGTTGAAATCAGTTTTTCTGCAAATTCTAAGATATACTTGGGTGTAACTCCCCAGGGAAACATCAGATCACAAAATGGGTTGGTTTATTAGCATTCCCGACCCAGGACTCTACTAATATACGTTTGTTTTTCGAATTTGAGCTTTGGTTCAAAAGTAATATGTTCTGGTTGAAATCAGTTTTTCTGCAAATTCTAAGATATACTTGGGTGTAACTCCCCAGGGAAACATCAGATCACAAAATTTGTTTGGTTTTTTAGCATTCCCGTCTCAAGACACTACTAATATACCTTTGTTTTTCGAATCTGAGCTTTGGTTCAAAAGTAACATGTTCTGGTTCAATTGAGTTTTTCTGCAAATTCTAAGATATACTTGGGTGCAACTCCCCAGGGAAACATCAGATCACAAAATGGGTTGGTTTTTTAGCATTCCCGTCTCAAGACACTACTAATATACCTTTGTTTTTCGAATCTGAGCTTTGGTTCAAAAGTAACACGTTCTGGTTCAATTGAGTTTTTCTGCAAATTCTAAGATATACTTGGGTGCAACTCCCCAGGGAAACATCAGATCACAAAATGGGTTGGTTTTTTAGCATTCCCAACCCAGGACACTACTAATATACGTTTGTTTTTCGAATCTGAGCTTTGGTTCAAAAGTAACACGTTCTGGTTCAATTGAGTTTTTCTGCAAATTCTAAGATATACTTGGGTGCAACTCCCCAGGGAAACATCAGATCACAAAATGGGTTGGTTTTTTAGCATTCCCGTCTCAAGACACTACTAATATACCTTTGTTTTTCGAATCTGAGCTTTGGTTCAAAAGTAACATGTTCTGGTTGAAATCAGTTTTTCTGCAAATTCTAAGATATACTTGGGTGTAACTCCCCAGGGAAACATCAGATCACAAAATGGGTTGGTTTTTTAGCATTCCCGTCTCAAGACACTACTAATATACCTTTGTTTTTCGAATCTGAGCTTTGGTTCAAAAGTAACACGTTCTGGTTCAATTGAGTTTTTCTGCAAATTCTAAGATATACTTGGGTGCAACTCCCCAGGGAAACATCAGATCACAAAATGGGTTGGTTTTTTAGCATTCCCGACCCAGGACACTACTAATATACGTTTGTTTTTCGAATTTGAGCTTTGGTTCAAAAGTAACATGTTCTGGTTGAAATCAGTTTTTCTGCAAATTCTAAGATATACTTGGGTGCAACTCCCCAGGGAAACATCAGATCACAAAATGGGTTGGTTTTTTAGCATTCCCAACCCAGGACACTACTAATATACCTTTGTCTTTCGAATCTGAGCTTTGGTTCAAAAGTAACACGTTCTGGTTCAATTGAGTTTTTCTGCAAATTCTAAGATATACTTGGGTGTAACTCCCCAGGGAAACATCAGATCACAAAATGGGTTGGTTTTTTAGCATTCCCATCTCAAGACACTACTAATACACCTTTGTTTTTCGAATTTGAGCTTTGGTTCAAAAGTAACATGTTCTGGTTGAATTGAGTTTTTCTGCAAATTCTAAGATATACTTGGGTGTAACTCTCCAGGGAAACATCAGATCACAAAATGGGTTGGTTTTTTAGCATTCCCGACCCAGGACACTACTAATATACGTTTGTTTTTCGAATTTGAGCTTTGGTTCAAAAGTAACATGTTCTGGTTGAAATCAGTTTTTCTGCAAATTCTAAGATATACTTGGGTGTAACTCCCCAGGGAAACATCAGATCACAAAATGGGTTGGTTTTTTAGCATTCCCATCTCAAGACACTACTAATACACCTTTGTTTTTCGAATTTGAGCTTTGGTTCAAAAGTAACATGTTCTGGTTGAAATCAGTTTTTCTGCAAATTCTAAGATATACTTGGGTGTAACTCCCCAGGGAAACATCAGATAACAAAATGGGTTGGTTTTTTAGCATTCCCGACCCAGGACACTACTAATATACGTTTGTTTTTCGAATTTGAGCTTTGGTTCAAAAGTAACATGTTCTGGTTGAATTGAGTTTTTCTGCAAATTCTAAGATATACTTGGGTGTAACTCCCCAGGGAAACATCAGATCACAAAATGGGTTGGTTTTTTAGCATTCCCGACCCAGGACTCTACTAATATACGTTTGTTTTTCGAATTTGAGCTTTGGTTCAAAAGTAACATGTTCTGGTTGAAATCAGTTTTTCTGCAAATTCTAAGATATACTTGGGTGTAACTCCCCAGGGAAACATCAGATCACAAAATGGGTTGGTTTTTTAGCATTCCCGACCCAGGACTCTACTAATATACGTTTGTTTTTCGAATTTGAGCTTTGGTTCAAAAGTAACATGTTCTGGTTGAAATCAGTTTTTCTGCAAATTCTAAGATATACTTGGGTGTAACTCTCCAGGGAAACATCAGATCACAAAATGGGTTGGTTTTTTAGCATTCCCAACCCAGGACACTACTAATATACGTTTGTTTTTCGAATTTGAGCTTTGGTTCAAAAGTAACATGTTCTGGTTGAAATCAGTTTTTCTGCAAATTCTAAGATATACTTGGGTGTAACTCCCCAGGGAAACATCAGATCACAAAATGGGTTGGTTTTTTAGCATTCCCATCTCAAGACACTACTAATACACCTTTGTTTTTCGAATTTGAGCTTTGGTTCAAAAGTAACATGTTCTGGTTGAAATCAGTTTTTCTGCAAATTCTAAGATATACTTGGGTGTAACTCCCCAGGGAAACATCAGATCACAAAATGGGTTGGTTTTTTAGCATTCCCGACCCAGGACACTACTAATATACGTTTGTTTTTCGAATTTGAGCTTTGGTTCAAAAGTAACATGTTCTGGTTGAATTGAGTTTTTCTGCAAATTCTAAGATATACTTGGGTGTAACTCCCCAGGGAAACATCAGATCACAAAATGGGTTGGTTTTTTAGCATTCCCGACCCAGGACACTACTAATATACGTTTGTTTTTCGAATTTGAGCTTTGGTTCAAAAGTAACATGTTCTGGTTGAATTGAGTTTTTCTGCAAATTCTAAGATATACTTGGGTGTAACTCCCCAGGGAAACATCAGATCACAAAATGGGTTGGTTTTTTTAGCATTCCCGTCTCAAGACACTACTAATATACCTTTGTTTTTCGAATCTGAGCTTTGGTTCAAAAGTAACACGTTCTGGTTCAATTGAGTTTTTCTGCAAATTCTAAGATATACTTGGGTGTAACTCTCCAGGGAAACATCAGATCACAAAATGGGTTGGTTTTTTAGCATTCCCGACCCAGGACACTACTAATATACGTTTGTTTTTCGAATTTGAGCTTTGGTTCAAAAGTAACATGTTCTGGTTGAAATCAGTTTTTCTGCAAATTCTAAGATATACTTGGGTGTAACTCCCCAGGGAAACATCAGATCACAAAATGGGTTGGTTTTTTAGCATTCCCATCTCAAGACACTACTAATACACCTTTGTTTTTCGAATTTGAGCTTTGGTTCAAAAGTAACATGTTCTGGTTGAAATCAGTTTTTCTGCAAATTCTAAGATATACTTGGGTGTAACTCCCCAGGGAAACATCAGATCACAAAATGGGTTGGTTTTTTAGCATTCCCGACCCAGGACACTACTAATATACGTTTGTTTTTCGAATTTGAGCTTTGGTTCAAAAGTAACATGTTCTGGTTGAATTGAGTTTTTCTGCAAATTCTAAGATATACTTGGGTGTAACTCCCCAGGGAAACATCAGATCACAAAATGGGTTGGTTTTTTAGCATTCCCGACCCAGGACTCTACTAATATACGTTTGTTTTTCGAATTTGAGCTTTGGTTCAAAAGTAACATGTTCTGGTTGAAATCAGTTTTTCTGCAAATTCTAAGATATACTTGGGTGTAACTCCCCAGGGAAACATCAGATCACAAAATGGGTTGGTTTTTTAGCATTCCCGTCTCAAGACACTACTAATATACCTTTGTTTTTCGAATCTGAGCTTTGGTTCAAAAGTAACATGTTCTGGTTCAATTGAGTTTTTCTGCAAATTCTAAGATATACTTGGGTGCAACTCCCCAGGGAAACATCAGATCACAAAATGGGTTGGTTTTTTAGCATTCCCGTCTCAAGACACTACTAATATACCTTTGTTTTTCGAATCTGAGCTTTGGTTCAAAAGTAACATGTTCTGGTTCAATTGAGTTTTTCTGCAAATTCTAAGATATACTTGGGTGCAACTCCGCAGGGAAACATCAGATCACAAAATGGGTTGGTTTTTTAGCATTCCCAACCCAGGACACTACTAATATACGTTTGTTTTTCGAATCTGAGCTTTGGTTCAAAAGTAACACGTTCTGGTTCAATTGAGTTTTTCTGCAAATTCTAAGATATACTTGGGTGCAACTCCCCAGGGAAACATCAGATCACAAAATGGGTTGGTTTTTTAGCATTCCCGTCTCAAGACACTACTAATATACCTTTGTTTTTCGAATCTGAGCTTTGGTTCAAAAGTAACACGTTCTGGTTCAATTGAGTTTTTCTGCAAATTCTAAGATATACTTGGGTGTAACTCCCCAGGGAAACATCAGATCACAAAATGGGTTGGTTTTTTAGCATTCCCGTCTCAAGACACTACTAATATACCTTTGTTTTTCGAATCTGAGCTTTGGTTCAAAAGTAACATGTTCTGGTTCAATTGAGTTTTTCTGCAAATTCTAAGATATACTTGGGTGCAACTCCCCAGGGAAACATCAGATCACAAAATGGGTTGGTTTTTTAGCATTCCCGACCCAGGACACTACTAATATACGTTTGTTTTTCGAATTTGAGCTTTGGTTCAAAAGTAACATGTTCTGGTTGAAATCAGTTTTTCTGCAAATTCTAAGATATACTTGGGTGCAACTCCCCAGGGAAACATCAGATCACAAAATGGGTTGGTTTTTTAGCATTCCCAACCCAGGACACTACTAATATACCTTTGTCTTTCGAATCTGAGCTTTGGTTCAAAAGTAACACGTTCTGGTTCAATTGAGTTTTTCTGCAAATTCTAAGATATACTTGGGTGTAACTCCCCAGGGAAACATCAGATCACAAAATGGGTTGGTTTTTTAGCATTCCCATCTCAAGACACTACTAATACACCTTTGTTTTTCGAATTTGAGCTTTGGTTCAAAAGTAACATGTTCTGGTTGAATTGAGTTTTTCTGCAAATTCTAAGATATACTTGGGTGTAACTCTCCAGGGAAACATCAGATCACAAAATGGGTTGGTTTTTTAGCATTCCCGACCCAGGACACTACTAATATACGTTTGTTTTTCGAATTTGAGCTTTGGTTCAAAAGTAACATGTTCTGGTTGAAATCAGTTTTTCTGCAAATTCTAAGATATACTTGGGTGTAACTCCCCAGGGAAACATCAGATCACAAAATGGGTTGGTTTTTTAGCATTCCCATCTCAAGACACTACTAATACACCTTTGTTTTTCGAATTTGAGCTTTGGTTCAAAAGTAACATGTTCTGGTTGAAATCAGTTTTTCTGCAAATTCTAAGATATACTTGGGTGTAACTCCCCAGGGAAACATCAGATAACAAAATGGGTTGGTTTTTTAGCATTCCCGACCCAGGACACTACTAATATACGTTTGTTTTTCGAATTTGAGCTTTGGTTCAAAAGTAACATGTTCTGGTTGAATTGAGTTTTTCTGCAAATTCTAAGATATACTTGGGTGTAACTCCCCAGGGAAACATCAGATCACAAAATGGGTTGGTTTTTTAGCATTCCCGACCCAGGACTCTACTAATATACGTTTGTTTTTCGAATTTGAGCTTTGGTTCAAAAGTAACATGTTCTGGTTGAAATCAGTTTTTCTGCAAATTCTAAGATATACTTGGGTGTAACTCCCCAGGGAAACATCAGATCACAAAATGGGTTGGTTTTTTAGCATTCCCGACCCAGGACTCTACTAATATACGTTTGTTTTTCGAATTTGAGCTTTGGTTCAAAAGTAACATGTTCTGGTTGAAATCAGTTTTTCTGCAAATTCTAAGATATACTTGGGTGTAACTCTCCAGGGAAACATCAGATCACAAAATGGGTTGGTTTTTTAGCATTCCCAACCCAGGACACTACTAATATACGTTTGTTTTTCGAATTTGAGCTTTGGTTCAAAAGTAACATGTTCTGGTTGAAATCAGTTTTTCTGCAAATTCTAAGATATACTTGGGTGTAACTCCCCAGGGAAACATCAGATCACAAAATGGGTTGGTTTTTTAGCATTCCCATCTCAAGACACTACTAATACACCTTTGTTTTTCGAATTTGAGCTTTGGTTCAAAAGTAACATGTTCTGGTTGAAATCAGTTTTTCTGCAAATTCTAAGATATACTTGGGTGTAACTCCCCAGGGAAACATCAGATCACAAAATGGGTTGGTTTTTTAGCATTCCCGACCCAGGACACTACTAATATACGTTTGTTTTTCGAATTTGAGCTTTGGTTCAAAAGTAACATGTTCTGGTTGAATTGAGTTTTTCTGCAAATTCTAAGATATACTTGGGTGTAACTCCCCAGGGAAACATCAGATCACAAAATGGGTTGGTTTTTTAGCATTCCCGACCCAGGACACTACTAATATACGTTTGTTTTTCGAATTTGAGCTTTGGTTCAAAAGTAACATGTTCTGGTTGAATTGAGTTTTTCTGCAAATTCTAAGATATACTTGGGTGTAACTCCCCAGGGAAACATCAGATCACAAAATGGGTTGGTTTTTTTAGCATTCCCGTCTCAAGACACTACTAATATACCTTTGTTTTTCGAATCTGAGCTTTGGTTCAAAAGTAACACGTTCTGGTTCAATTGAGTTTTTCTGCAAATTCTAAGATATACTTGGGTGTAACTCTCCAGGGAAACATCAGATCACAAAATGGGTTGGTTTTTTAGCATTCCCGACCCAGGACACTACTAATATACGTTTGTTTTTCGAATTTGAGCTTTGGTTCAAAAGTAACATGTTCTGGTTGAAATCAGTTTTTCTGCAAATTCTAAGATATACTTGGGTGTAACTCCCCAGGGAAACATCAGATCACAAAATGGGTTGGTTTTTTAGCATTCCCATCTCAAGACACTACTAATACACCTTTGTTTTTCGAATTTGAGCTTTGGTTCAAAAGTAACATGTTCTGGTTGAAATCAGTTTTTCTGCAAATTCTAAGATATACTTGGGTGTAACTCCCCAGGGAAACATCAGATCACAAAATGGGTTGGTTTTTTAGCATTCCCGACCCAGGACACTACTAATATACGTTTGTTTTTCGAATTTGAGCTTTGGTTCAAAAGTAACATGTTCTGGTTGAATTGAGTTTTTCTGCAAATTCTAAGATATACTTGGGTGTAACTCCCCAGGGAAACATCAGATCACAAAATGGGTTGGTTTTTTAGCATTCCCGACCCAGGACTCTACTAATATACGTTTGTTTTTCGAATTTGAGCTTTGGTTCAAAAGTAACATGTTCTGGTTGAAATCAGTTTTTCTGCAAATTCTAAGATATACTTGGGTGTAACTCCCCAGGGAAACATCAGATCACAAAATGGGTTGGTTTTTTAGCATTCCCGTCTCAAGACACTACTAATATACCTTTGTTTTTCGAATCTGAGCTTTGGTTCAAAAGTAACATGTTCTGGTTCAATTGAGTTTTTCTGCAAATTCTAAGATATACTTGGGTGCAACTCCCCAGGGAAACATCAGATCACAAAATGGGTTGGTTTTTTAGCATTCCCGTCTCAAGACACTACTAATATACCTTTGTTTTTCGAATCTGAGCTTTGGTTCAAAAGTAACATGTTCTGGTTCAATTGAGTTTTTCTGCAAATTCTAAGATATACTTGGGTGCAACTCCGCAGGGAAACATCAGATCACAAAATGGGTTGGTTTTTTAGCATTCCCAACCCAGGACACTACTAATATACGTTTGTTTTTCGAATCTGAGCTTTGGTTCAAAAGTAACACGTTCTGGTTCAATTGAGTTTTTCTGCAAATTCTAAGATATACTTGGGTGCAACTCCCCAGGGAAACATCAGATCACAAAATGGGTTGGTTTTTTAGCATTCCCGTCTCAAGACACTACTAATATACCTTTGTTTTTCGAATCTGAGCTTTGGTTCAAAAGTAACACGTTCTGGTTCAATTGAGTTTTTCTGCAAATTCTAAGATATACTTGGGTGCAACTCCCCAGGGAAACATCAGATCACAAAATGGGTTGGTTTTTTAGCATTCCCGACCCAGGACTCTACTAATATACGTTTGTTTTTCGAATTTGAGCTTTGGTTCAAAAGTAACATGTTCTGGTTGAAATCAGTTATTCTGCAAATTCTAAGATATACTTGGGTGTAACTCCCCAGGGAAACATCAGATCACAAAATGGGTTGGTTTTTTAGCATTCCCGACCCAGGACTCTACTAATATATGTTTGTTTTTCGAATTTGAGCTTTGGTTCAAAAGTAACATGTTCTGGTTGAAATCAGTTTTTCTGCAAATTCTAAGATATACTTGGGTGCAACTCCCCAGGGAACCATCAGATCACAAAATGGGTTGGTTTTTTAGCATTCCCGTCTCAAGACACTACTAATATACCTTTGTTTTTCGAATCTGAGCTTTGGTTCAAAAGTAACACGTTCTGGTTGAATTGAGTTTTTCTGCAAATTCTAAGATATACTTGGGTGCAACTCCCCAGGGAAACATCAGATCACAAAATGGGTTGGTTTTTTAGCATTCCCGACCCAGGACACTACTAATATACGTTTGTTTTTCGAATTTGAGCTTTGGTTCAAAAGTAACATGTTTTGGTTGAATTGCGTTTTTCTGCAAATTCTAAGATATACTTGGGTGTAACTCCCCAGGGAAACATCAGATCACAAAATAGGTTGGTTTTTTAGCATTCCCGACCCAGGACTCTACTAATATACCTTTGTCTTTCGAATCTGAGCTTTGGTTCAAAAGTAACATGTTCTGGGTGAAATCAGTTTGTCTGCAAATTCTATGATATACTTGGGTGTAACTCCCCAGGGAAACATCAGACCACAAAATGGGTTGGTTTTTTAGCATTCCCGTCTCAAGACACTACTAATATACCTTTGTTTTTCGAATCTGAGCTTTGGTTCAAAAGTAACACGTTCTGGTTCAATTGAGTTTTTCTGCAAATTCTAAGATATACTTGGGTGCAACTTCCCAGGGAAACATCAGACCACAAAATGGGTTGGTTTTTTAGCATTCCCGTCTCAAGACACTACTAATATACCTTTGTTTTTCGAATCTGAGCTTTGGTTCAAAAGTAACACGTTCTGGTTCAATTGAGTTTTTCTGCAAATTCTAAGATATACTTGGGTGCAATTCCCCAGGGAAACATCAGATCACAAAATGGGTTGGTTTTTTAGCATTCCCAACCCAGGACACTACTAATATACGTTTGTTTTTCGAATTTGAGCTTTGGTTCAAAAGTAACATGTTCTGGTTGAATTGAGTTTTTCTGCAAATTCTAAGATATACTTGGGTGTAACTCCCCAGGGAAACATCAGATCACAAAATGGGTTGGTTTTTTAGCATTCCCGACCCAGGACTCTACTAATATACCTTTGTTTTTCGAATTTGAGCTTTGGTTCAAAAGTAACATGTTCTGGTTGAAATCAGTTTTTCTGCAAATTCTAAGATGTACTTGGGTGTAACTCCCCAGGGAAACATCAGATCACAAAATGGGTTGGTTTTTTAGCATTCCCGACCCAGGACACTACTAATATACGTTTGTTTTTCGAATTTGAGCTTTGGTTCAAAAGTAACATGTTCTGGTTGAAATCAGTTTTTCTGCAAATTCTAAGATATACTTGGGTGTAACTCCCCAGGGAAACATCAGATCACAAAATGATAAGAGCCAAGGTGGCGCAGTGGTTAAAATGCAGCACTGCAGGCTACTGCTAGATCAGCAGGTCAGCGGTTCAAATCTCACCGGCTCAGGGTTGACTCAGCCTTCCATCCTTCCGAGGTGGGTAAAATGAGGACCCAGATTGTTGGGGGCAATATGCTGACTCTCTGTAAACCGCTTAGAGAGGCCTGAAAGGCCTATGAAGCGGTATATAAGTCCACTGCTATTGCTATTGCTATAAAATGGGTTGGTTTTTTAGCATTCCCGTCTCAAGACACTACTAAAACACCTTTGTTTTTCGAATTTGAGCTTTGGTTCAAAAGTAACATGTTCTGGTTGAATTGAGTTTTTCTGCAAATTCTAAGATATACTTGGGTGTAACTCCCCAGGGAAACATCAGATCACAAAATGGGTTGGTTTTTAGCATTCCCAACCCAGGACTCTACTAATATACGTTTGTTTTTCGAATTTGAGCTTTGGTTCAAAAGTAACATGTTCTGGTTGAAATCAGTTTTTCTGCAAATTCTAAGATATACTTGGGTGTAACTCCCCAGGGAAACATCAGATCACAAAATGGGTTGGTTTATTAGCATTCCCGACCCAGGACTCTACTAATATACGTTTGTTTTTCGAATTTGAGCTTTGGTTCAAAAGTAATATGTTCTGGTTGAAATCAGTTTTTCTGCAAATTCTAAGATATACTTGGGTGTAACTCCCCAGGGAAACATCAGATCACAAAATTTGTTTGGTTTTTTAGCATTCCCGTCTCAAGACACTACTAATATACCTTTGTTTTTCGAATCTGAGCTTTGGTTCAAAAGTAACATGTTCTGGTTCAATTGAGTTTTTCTGCAAATTCTAAGATATACTTGGGTGCAACTCCCCAGGGAAACATCAGATCACAAAATGGGTTGGTTTTTTAGCATTCCCGTCTCAAGACACTACTAATATACCTTTGTTTTTCGAATCTGAGCTTTGGTTCAAAAGTAACACGTTCTGGTTCAATTGAGTTTTTCTGCAAATTCTAAGATATACTTGGGTGTAACTCCCCAGGGAAACATCAGATCACAAAATGGGTTGGTTTTTTAGCATTCCCAACCCAGGACACTACTAATATACGTTTGTTTTTCGAATCTGAGCTTTGGTTCAAAAGTAACACGTTCTGGTTCAATTGAGTTTTTCTGCAAATTCTAAGATATACTTGGGTGCAACTCCCCAGGGAAACATCAGATCACAAAATGGGTTGGTCTTTTAGCATTCCCGACCCAGGACTCTACTAATATACGTTTGTTTTTCGAATTTGAGCTTTGGTTCAAAAGTAACATGTTCTGGTTGAAATCAGTTTTTCTGCAATTTCTAAGATATACTTGGGTGTAACTCCCCAGGGAAACATCAGATCACAAAATGGGTTGGTTTTTTAGCATTCCCGTCTCAAGACACTACTAATATACCTTTGTTTTTCGAATCTGAGCTTTGGTTCAAAAGTAACACGTTCTGGTTCAATTGAGTTTTTCTGCAAATTCTAAGATATACTTGGGTGCAACTCCCCAGGGAAACATCAGATCACAAAATGGGTTGGTTTTTTAGCATTCCCGACCCAGGACTCTACTAATATACGTTTGTTTTTCGAATTTGAGCTTTGGTTCAAAAGTAACATGTTCTGGTTGAAATCAGTTTTTCTGCAAATTCTAAGATATACTTGGGTGTAACTCCCCAGGGAAACATCAGATCACAAAATGGGTTGGTTTTTTAGCATTCCCGACCCAGGACTCTACTAATATACGTTTGTTTTTCGAATTTGAGCTTTGGTTCAAAAGTAACATGTTCTGGTTGAAATCAGTTTTTCTGCAAATTCTAAGATATACTTGGGTGCAACTCCCCAGGGAAACATCAGATCACAAAATGGGTTGGTTTTTTAGCATTCCCGACCCAGGACTCTACTAATATACGTTTGTTTTTCGAATTTGAGCTTTGGTTCAAAAGTAACATGTTCTGGTTGAAATCAGTTTTTCTGCAAATTCTAAGATATACTTGGGTGCAACTCCCCAGGGAAACATCAGATCACAAAATGGGTTGGTTTTTTAGCATTCCCAACCCAGGACACTACTAATATTCCTTTGTCTTTCGAATCTGAGCTTTGGTTCAAAAGTAACACGTTCTGGTTCAATTGAGTTTTTCTGCAAATTCTAAGATATACTTGGGTGCAACTCCCCAGGGAAACATCAGATCACAAAATGGGTTGGTTTTTTAGCATTCCCAACCCAGGACACTACTAATATACGTTTGTTTTTCGAATCTGAGCTTTGGTTCAAAAGTAACACGTTCTGGTTCAATTGAGTTTTTCTGCAAATTCGAAGATATACTTGGGTGCAACTCCCCAGGGAAACATCAGATCACAAAATGGGTTGGTCTTTTAGCATTCCCGACCCAGGACTCTACTAATATACGTTTGTTTTTCGAATTTGAGCTTTGGTTCAAAAGTAACATGTTCTGGTTGAAATCAGTTTTTCTGCAAATTCTAAGATATACTTGGGTGTAACTCCCCAGGGAAACATCAGATCACAAAATGGGTTGGTTTTTTAGCATTCCCGTCTCAAGACACTACTAATATACCTTTGTTTTTCGAATCTGAGCTTTGGTTCAAAAGTAACACGTTCTGGTTCAATTGAGTTTTTCTGCAAATTCTAAGATATACTTGGGTGCAACTCCCCAGGGAAACATCAGATCACAAAATGGGTTGGTCTTTTAGCATTCCCGACCCAGGACTCTACTAATATACGTTTGTTTTTCGAATTTGAGCTTTGGTTCAAAAGTAACATGTTCTGGTTGAAATCAGTTTTTCTGCAAATTCTAAGATATACTTGGGTGTAACTCCCCAGGGAAACATCAGATCACAAAATGGGTTGGTTTTTTAGCATTCCCGTCTCAAGACACTACTAATATACCTTTGTTTTTCGAATCTGAGCTTTGGTTCAAAAGTAACACGTTCTGGTTCAATTGAGTTTTTCTGCAAATTCTAAGATATACTTGGGTGCAACTCCCCAGGGAAACATCAGATCACAAAATGGGTTGGTTTTTTAGCATTCCCGACCCAGGACTCTACTAATATACGTTTGTTTTTCGAATTTGAGCTTTGGTTCAAAAGTAACATGTTCTGGTTGAAATCAGTTTTTCTGCAAATTCTAAGATATACTTGGGTGTAACTCCCCAGGGGAACATCAGATCACAAAATGGGTTGGTTTTTTAGCATTCCCGACCCAGGACTCTACTAATATACGTTTGTTTTTCGAATTTGAGCTTTGGTTCAAAAGTAACATGTTCTGGTTGAAATCAGTTTTTCTGCAAATTCTAAGATATACTTGGGTGCAACTCCCCAGGGAAACATCAGATCACAAAATGGGTTGGTTTTTTAGCATTCCCGTCTCAAGACACTACTAATATACCTTTGTTTTTCGAATCTGAGCTTTGGTTCAAAAGTAACATGTTCTGGTTGAAATCAGTTTTTCTGCAAATTCTAAGATATACTTGGGTGTAACTCCCCAGGGAAACATCAGATCACAAAATGGGTTGGTTTTTTAGCATTCCCGTCTCAAGACACTACTAATATACCTTTGTTTTTCGAATCTGAGCTTTGGTTCAAAAGTAACACGTTCTGGTTCAATTGAGTTTTTCTGCAAATTCTAAGATATACTTGGGTGCAACTCCCCAGGGAAACATCAGATCACAAAATGGGTTGGTTTTTTAGCATTCCCGACCCAGGACTCTACTAATATACGTTTGTTTTTCGAATTTGAGCTTTGGTTCAAAAGTAACATGTTCTGGTTGAAATCAGTTTTTCTGCAAATTCTAAGATATACTTGGGTGCAACTCCCCAGGGAAACATCAGATCACAAAATGGGTTGGTTTTTTAGCATTCCCGTCTCAAGACACTACTAATATACCTTTGTTTTTCGAATCTGAGCTTTGGTTCAAAAGTAACATGTTCTGGTTGAAATCAGTTTTTCTGCAAATTCTAAGATATACTTGGGTGCAACTCCCCAGGGAAACCTCAGATCACAAAATGGGTTGGTCTTTTAGCATTCCCGACCCAGGACTCTACTAATATACGTTTGTTTTTCGAATTTGAGCTTTGGTTCAAAAGTAACATGTTCTGGTTGAAATCAGTTTTTCTGCAAATTCTAAGATATACTTGGGTGTAACTCCCCAGGGAAACATCAGATCACAAAATGGGTTGGTTTTTTAGCATTCCCGTCTCAAGACACTACTAATATACCTTTGTTTTTCGAATCTGAGCTTTGGTTCAAAAGTAACACGTTCTGGTTCAATTGAGTTTTTCTGCAAATTCTAAGATATACTTGGGTGCAACTCCCCAGGGAAACATCAGATCACAAAATGGGTTGGTTTTTTAGCATTCCCGACCCAGGACTCTACTAATATACGTTTGTTTTTCGAATTTGAGCTTTGGTTCAAAAGTAACATGTTCTGGTTGAAATCAGTTTTTCTGCAAATTCTAAGATATACTTGGGTGTAACTCCCCAGGGGAACATCAGATCACAAAATGGGTTGGTTTTTTAGCATTCCCGACCCAGGACTCTACTAATATACGTTTGTTTTTCGAATTTGAGCTTTGGTTCAAAAGTAACATGTTCTGGTTGAAATCAGTTTTTCTGCAAATTCTAAGATATACTTGGGTGCAACTCCCCAGGGAAACATCAGATCACAAAATGGGTTGGTTTTTTAGCATTCCCGTCTCAAGACACTACTAATATACCTTTGTTTTTCGAATCTGAGCTTTGGTTCAAAAGTAACATGTTCTGGTTGAAATCAGTTTTTCTGCAAATTCTAAGATATACTTGGGTGTAACTCCCCAGGGAAACATCAGATCACAAAATGGGTTGGTTTTTTAGCATTCCCGTCTCAAGACACTACTAATATACCTTTGTTTTTCGAATCTGAGCTTTGGTTCAAAAGTAACACGTTCTGGTTCAATTGAGTTTTTCTGCAAATTCTAAGATATACTTGGGTGCAACTCCCCAGGGAAACATCAGATCACAAAATGGGTTGGTTTTTTAGCATTCCCGACCCAGGACTCTACTAATATACGTTTGTTTTTCGAATTTGAGCTTTGGTTCAAAAGTAACATGTTCTGGTTGAAATCAGTTTTTCTGCAAATTCTAAGATATACTTGGGTGCAACTCCCCAGGGAAACATCAGATCACAAAATGGGTTGGTTTTTTAGCATTCCCGTCTCAAGACACTACTAATATACCTTTGTTTTTCGAATCTGAGCTTTGGTTCAAAAGTAACATGTTCTGGTTGAAATCAGTTTTTCTGCAAATTCTAAGATATACTTGGGTGTAACTCCCCAGGGAAACATCAGATCACAAAATGGGTTGGTTTTTTAGCATTCCCGTCTCAAGACACTACTAATATACCTTTGTTTTTCGAATCTGAGCTTTGGTTCAAAAGTAACACGTTCTGGTTCAATTGAGTTTTTCTGCAAATTCTAAGATATACTTGGGTGCAACTCCCCAGGGAAACATCAGATCACAAAATGGGTTGGTTTTTTAGCATTCCTGACCCAGGACACTACTAATATACGTTTGTTTTTCGAATTTGAGCTTTGGTTCAAAAGTAACATGTTCTGGTTGAAATCAGTTTTTCTGCAAATTCTAAGATATACTTGGGTGCAACTCCCCAGGGAAACATCAGATCACAAAATGGGTTGGTTTTTTAGCATTCCCAACCCAGGACACTACTAATATACCTTTGTCTTTCGAATCTGAGCTTTGGTTCAAAAGTAACACGTTCTGGTTCAATTGAGTTTTTCTGCAAATTCTAAGATATACTTGGGTGTAACTCCCCAGGGAAACATCAGATCACAAAATGGGTTGGTTTTTTAGCATTCCCATCTCAAGACACTACTAATACACCTTTGTTTTTCGAATTTGAGCTTTGGTTCAAAAGTAACATGTTCTGGTTGAATTGAGTTTTTCTGCAAATTCTAAGATATACTTGGGTGTAACTCCCCAGGGAAACATCAGATCACAAAATGGGTTGGTTTTTTAGCATTCCCGACCCAGGACACTACTAATATACGTTTGTTTTTCGAATTTGAGCTTTGGTTCAAAAGTAACATGTTCTGGTTGAATTGAGTTTTTCTGCAAATTCTAAGATATACTTGGGTGTAACTCCCCAGGGAAACATCAGATCACAAAATGGGTTGGTTTTTTAGCATTCCCGACCCAGGACACTACTAATATACGTTTGTTTTTCGAATTTGAGCTTTGGTTCAAAAGTAACATGTTCTGGTTGAATTGAGTTTTTCTGCAAATTCTAAGATATACTTGGGTGTAACTCCCCAGGGAAACATCAGATCACAAAATGGGTTGGTTTTTTTAGCATTCCCGTCTCAAGACACTACTAATATTCCTTTGTTTTTCGAATCTGAGCTTTGGTTCAAAAGTAACACGTTCTGGTTCAATTGAGTTTTTCTGCAAATTCTAAGATATACTTGGGTGTAACTCTCCAGGGAAACATCAGATCACAAAATGGGTTGGTTTTTTAGCATTCCCGACCCAGGACACTACTAATATACGTTTGTTTTTCGAATTTGAGCTTTGGTTCAAAAGTAACATGTTCTGGTTGAAATCAGTTTTTCTGCAAATTCTAAGATATACTTGGGTGTAACTCCCCAGGGAAACATCAGATCACAAAATGGGTTGGTTTTTTAGCATTCCCATCTCAAGACACTACTAATACACCTTTGTTTTTCGAATTTGAGCTTTGGTTCAAAAGTAACATGTTCTGGTTGAAATCAGTTTTTCTGCAAATTCTAAGATATACTTGGGTGTAACTCCCCAGGGAAACATCAGATAACAAAATGGGTTGGTTTTTTAGCATTCCCGACCCAGGACACTACTAATATACGTTTGTTTTTCGAATTTGAGCTTTGGTTCAAAAGTAACATGTTCTGGTTGAATTGAGTTTTTCTGCAAATTCTAAGATATACTTGGGTGTAACTCCCCAGGGAAACATCAGATCACAAAATGGGTTGGTTTTTTAGCATTCCCGACCCAGGACTCTACTAATATACGTTTGTTTTTCGAATTTGAGCTTTGGTTCAAAAGTAACATGTTCTGGTTGAAATCAGTTTTTCTGCAAATTCTAAGATATACTTGGGTGTAACTCCCCAGGGAAACATCAGATCACAAAATGGGTTGGTTTTTTAGCATTCCCGACCCAGGACTCTACTAATATACGTTTGTTTTTCGAATTTGAGCTTTGGTTCAAAAGTAACATGTTCTGGTTGAAATCAGTTTTTCTGCAAATTCTAAGATATACTTGGGTGTAACTCTCCAGGGAAACATCAGATCACAAAATGGGTTGGTTTTTTAGCATTCCCAACCCAGGACACTACTAATATACGTTTGTTTTTCGAATTTGAGCTTTGGTTCAAAAGTAACATGTTCTGGTTGAAATCAGTTTTTCTGCAAATTCTAAGATATACTTGGGTGTAACTCCCCAGGGAAACATCAGATCACAAAATGGGTTGGTTTTTTAGCATTCCCATCTCAAGACACTACTAATACACCTTTGTTTTTCGAATTTGAGCTTTGGTTCAAAAGTAACATGTTCTGGTTGAAATCAGTTTTTCTGCAAATTCTAAGATATACTTGGGTGTAACTCCCCAGGGAAACATCAGATCACAAAATGGGTTGGTTTTTTAGCATTCCCGACCCAGGACACTACTAATATACGTTTGTTTTTCGAATTTGAGCTTTGGTTCAAAAGTAACATGTTCTGGTTGAATTGAGTTTTTCTGCAAATTCTAAGATATACTTGGGTGTAACTCCCCAGGGAAACATCAGATCACAAAATGGGTTGGTTTTTTAGCATTCCCGACCCAGGACACTACTAATATACGTTTGTTTTTCGAATTTGAGCTTTGGTTCAAAAGTAACATGTTCTGGTTGAATTGAGTTTTTCTGCAAATTCTAAGATATACTTGGGTGTAACTCCCCAGGGAAACATCAGATCACAAAATGGGTTGGTTTTTTTAGCATTGCCGTCTCAAGACACTACTAATATACCTTTGTTTTTCGAATCTGAGCTTTGGTTCAAAAGTAACACGTTCTGGTTCAATTGAGTTTTTCTGCAAATTCTAAGATATACTTGGGTGTAACTCTCCAGGGAAACATCAGATCACAAAATGGGTTGGTTTTTTAGCATTCCCGACCCAGGACACTACTAATATACGTTTGTTTTTCGAATTTGAGCTTTGGTTCAAAAGTAACATGTTCTGGTTGAAATCAGTTTTTCTGCAAATTCTAAGATATACTTGGGTGTAACTCCCCAGGGAAACATCAGATCACAAAATGGGTTGGTTTTTTAGCATTCCCATCTCAAGACACTACTAATACACCTTTGTTTTTCGAATTTGAGCTTTGGTTCAAAAGTAACATGTTCTGGTTGAAATCAGTTTTTCTGCAAATTCTAAGATATACTTGGGTGTAACTCCCCAGGGAAACATCAGATCACAAAATGGGTTGGTTTTTTAGCATTCCCGACCCAGGACACTACTAATATACGTTTGTTTTTCGAATTTGAGCTTTGGTTCAAAAGTAACATGTTCTGGTTGAATTGAGTTTTTCTGCAAATTCTAAGATATACTTGGGTGTAACTCCCCAGGGAAACATCAGATCACAAAATGGGTTGGTTTTTTAGCATTCCCGACCCAGGACTCTACTAATATACGTTTGTTTTTCGAATTTGAGCTTTGGTTCAAAAGTAACATGTTCTGGTTGAAATCAGTTTTTCTGCAAATTCTAAGATATACTTGGGTGTAACTCCCCAGGGAAACATCAGATCACAAAATGGGTTGGTTTTTTAGCATTCCCGTCTCAAGACACTACTAATATACCTTTGTTTTTCGAATCTGAGCTTTGGTTCAAAAGTAACATGTTCTGGTTCAATTGAGTTTTTCTGCAAATTCTAAGATATACTTGGGTGCAACTCCCCAGGGAAACATCAGATCACAAAATGGGTTGGTTTTTTAGCATTCCCGTCTCAAGACACTACTAATATACCTTTGTTTTTCGAATCTGAGCTTTGGTTCAAAAGTAACATGTTCTGGTTCAATTGAGTTTTTCTGCAAATTCTAAGATATACTTGGGTGCAACTCCGCAGGGAAACATCAGATCACAAAATTGGTTGGTTTTTTAGCATTCCCAACCCAGGACACTACTAATATACGTTTGTTTTTCGAATCTGAGCTTTGGTTCAAAAGTAACACGTTCTGGTTCAATTGAGTTTTTCTGCAAATTCTAAGATATACTTGGGTGCAACTCCCCAGGGAAACATCAGATCACAAAATGGGTTGGTTTTTTAGCATTCCCGTCTCAAGACACTACTAATATACCTTTGTTTTTCGAATCTGAGCTTTGGTTCAAAAGTAACACGTTCTGGTTCAATTGAGTTTTTCTGCAAATTCTAAGATATACTTGGGTGCAACTCCCCAGGGAAACATCAGATCACAAAATGGGTTGGTTTTTTAGCATTCCCGACCCAGGACTCTACTAATATACGTTTGTTTTTCGAATTTGAGCTTTGGTTCAAAAGTAACATGTTCTGGTTGAAATCAGTTATTCTGCAAATTCTAAGATATACTTGGGTGTAACTCCCCAGGGAAACATCAGATCACAAAATGGGTTGGTTTTTTAGCATTCCCGACCCAGGACTCTACTAATATATGTTTGTTTTTCGAATTTGAGCTTTGGTTCAAAAGTAACATGTTCTGGTTGAAATCAGTTTTTCTGCAAATTCTAAGATATACTTGGGTGCAACTCCCCAGGGAAACATCAGATCACAAAATGGGTTGGTTTTTTAGCATTCCCGTCTCAAGACACTACTAATATACCTTTGTTTTTCGAATCTGAGCTTTGGTTCAAAAGTAACACGTTCTGGTTGAATTGAGTTTTTCTGCAAATTCTAAGATATACTTGGGTGCAACTCCCCAGGGAAACATCAGATCACAAAATGGGTTGGTTTTTTAGCATTCCCGACCCAGGACACTACTAATATACGTTTGTTTTTCGAATTTGAGCTTTGGTTCAAAAGTAACATGTTCTGGTTGAATTGCGTTTTTCTGCAAATTCTAAGATATACTTGGGTGTAACTCCCCAGGGAAACATCAGATCACAAAATAGGTTGGTTTTTTAGCATTCCCGACCCAGGACTCTACTAATATACCTTTGTCTTTCGAATCTGAGCTTTGGTTCAAAAGTAACATGTTCTGGGTGAAATCAGTTTGTTTGCAAATTCTAAGATATACTTGGGTGTAACTCCCCAGGGAAACATCAGACCACAAAATGGGTTGGTTTTTTAGCATTCCCGTCTCAAGACACTACTAATATACCTTTGTTTTTCGAATCTGAGCTTTGGTTCAAAAGTAACACGTTCTGGTTCAATTGAGTTTTTCTGCAAATTCTAAGATATACTTGGGTGCAACTTCCCAGGGAAACATCAGACCACAAAATGGGTTGGTTTTTTAGCATTCCCGTCTCAAGACACTACTAATATACCTTTGTTTTTCGAATCTGAGCTTTGGTTCAAAAGTAACACGTTCTGGTTCAATTGAGTTTTTCTGCAAATTCTAAGATATACTTGGGTGCAATTCCCCAGGGAAACATCAGATCACAAAATGGGTTGGTTTTTTAGCATTCCCAACCCAGGACACTACTAATATACGTTTGTTTTTCGAATTTGAGCTTTGGTTCAAAAGTAACATGTTCTGGTTGAATTGAGTTTTTCTGCAAATTCTAAGATATACTTGGGTGTAACTCCCCAGGGAAACATCAGATCACAAAATGGGTTGGTTTTTTAGCATTCCCGACCCAGGACTCTACTAATATACCTTTGTTTTTCGAATTTGAGCTTTGGTTCAAAAGTAACATGTTCTGGTTGAAATCAGTTTTTCTGCAAATTCTAAGATGTACTTGGGTGTAACTGCCCAGGGAAACATCAGATCACAAAATGGGTTGGTTTTTTAGCATTCCCGACCCAGGACACTACTAATATACGTTTGTTTTTCGAATTTGAGCTTTGGTTCAAAAGTAACATGTTCTGGTTGAAATCAGTTTTTCTGCAAATTCTAAGATATACTTGGGTGTAACTCCCCAGGGAAACATCAGATCACAAAATGGGTTGGTTTTTTAGCATTCCCGTCTCAAGACACTACTAAAACACCTTTGTTTTTCGAATTTGAGCTTTGGTTCAAAAGTAACATGTTCTGGTTGAATTGAGTTTTTCTGCAAATTCTAAGATATACTTGGGTGTAACTCCCCAGGGAAACATCAGATCACAAAATGGGTTGGTTTTTTAGCATTCCCAACCCAGGACACTACTAATATACGTTTGTTTTTCGAATCTGAGCTTTGGTTCAAAAGTAACACGTTCTGGTTCAATTGAGTTTTTCTGCAAATTCTAAGATATACTTGGGTGCAACTCCCCAGGGAAACATCAGATCACAAAATGGGTTGGTCTTTTAGCATTCCCGACCCAGGACTCTACTAATATACGTTTGTTTTTCGAATTTGAGCTTTGGTTCAAAAGTAACATGTTCTGGTTGAAATCAGTTTTTCTGCAATTTCTAAGATATACTTGGGTGTAACTCCCCAGGGAAACATCAGATCACAAAATGGGTTGGTTTTTTAGCATTCCCGTCTCAAGACACTACTAATATACCTTTGTTTTTCGAATCTGAGCTTTGGTTCAAAAGTAACATGTTCTGGTTCAATTGAGTTTTTCTGCAAATTCTAAGATATACTTGGGTGCAACTCCCCAGGGAAACATCAGATCACAAAATGGGTTGGTTTTTTAGCATTCCCGACCCAGGACTCTACTAATATACGTTTGTTTTTTGAATTTGAGCTTTGGTTCAAAAGTAACATGTTCTGGTTGAAATCAGTTTTTCTGCAAATTCTAAGATATACTTGGGTGCAACTCCCCAGGGAAACATCAGATCACAAAATGGGTTGGTTTTTTAGCATTCCCGACCCAGGACTCTACTAATATACGTTTGTTTTTCGAATTTGAGCTTTGGTTCAAAAGTAACATGTTCTGGTTGAAATCAGTTTTTCTGCAAATTCTAAGATATACTTGGGTGCAACTCCCCAGGGAAACATCAGATCACAAAATGGGTTGGTTTTTTAGCATTCCCAACCCAGGACACTACTAATATACCTTTGTCTTTCGAATCTGAGCTTTGGTTCAAAAGTAACACGTTCTGGTTCAATTGAATTTTTCTGCAAATTCTAAGATATACTTGGGTGCAACTCCCCAGGGAAACATCAGATCACAAAATGGGTTGGTTTTTTAGCATTCCCAACCCAGGACACTACTAATATACGTTTGTTTTTCGAATCTGAGCTTTGGTTCAAAAGTAACACGTTCTGGTTCAATTGAGTTTTTCTGCAAATTCGAAGATATACTTGGGTGCAACTCCCCAGGGAAACATCAGATCACAAAATGGGTTGGTCTTTTAGCATTCCCGACCCAGGACTCTACTAATATACGTTTGTTTTTCGAATTTGAGCTTTGGTTCAAAAGTAACATGTTCTGGTTGAAATCAGTTTTTCTGCAAATTCTAAGATATACTTGGGTGTAACTCCCCAGGGAAACATCAGATCACAAAATGGGTTGGTTTTTTAGCATTCCCGTCTCAAGACACTACTAATATACCTTTGTTTTTCGAATCTGAGCTTTGGTTCAAAAGTAACACGTTCTGGTTCAATTGAGTTTTTCTGCAAATTCTAAGATATACTTGGGTGCAACTCCCCAGGGAAACATCAGATCACAAAATGGGTTGGTTTTTTAGCATTCCCGACCCAGGACTCTACTAATATACCTTTGTTTTTCGAATTTGAGCTTTGGTTCAAAAGTAACATGTTCTGGTTGAAATCAGTTTTTCTGCAAATTCTAAGATGTACTTGGGTGTAACTCCCCAGGGAAACATCAGACCACAAAATGGGTTGGTTTTTTAGCATTCCCGTCTCAAGACACTACTAATATACCTTTGTTTTTCGAATCTGAGCTTTGGTTCAAAAGTAACACGTTCTGGTTCAATTGAGTTTTTCTGCAAATTCTAAGATATACTTGGGTGCAACTTCCCAGGGAAACATCAGACCACAAAATGGGTTGGTTTTTTAGCATTCCCGTCTCAAGACACTACTAATATACCTTTGTTTTTCGAATCTGAGCTTTGGTTCAAAAGTAACACGTTCTGGTTCAATTGAGTTTTTCTGCAAATTCTAAGATATACTTGGGTGCAATTCCCCAGGGAAACATCAGATCACAAAATGGGTTGGTTTTTTAGCATTCCCAACCCAGGACACTACTAATATACGTTTGTTTTTCGAATTTGAGCTTTGGTTCAAAAGTAACATGTTCTGGTTGAATTGAGTTTTTCTGCAAATTCTAAGATATACTTGGGTGTAACTCCCCAGGGAAACATCAGATCACAAAATGGGTTGGTTTTTTAGCATTCCCGACCCAGGACTCTACTAATATACCTTTGTTTTTCGAATTTGAGCTTTGGTTCAAAAGTAACATGTTCTGGTTGAAATCAGTTTTTCTGCAAATTCTAAGATGTACTTGGGTGTAACTCCCCAGGGAAACATCAGATCACAAAATGGGTTGGTTTTTTAGCATTCCCGACCCAGGACACTACTAATATACGTTTGTTTTTCGAATTTGAGCTTTGGTTCAAAAGTAACATGTTCTGGTTGAAATCAGTTTTTCTGCAAATTCTAAGATATACTTGGGTGTAACTCCCCAGGGAAACATCAGATCACAAAATGGGTTGGTTTTTTAGCATTCCCGTCTCAAGACACTACTAAAACACCTTTGTTTTTCGAATTTGAGCTTTGGTTCAAAAGTAACATGTTCTGGTTGAATTGAGTTTTTCTGCAAATTCTAAGATATACTTGGGTGTAACTCCCCAGGGAAACATCAGATCACAAAATGGGTTGGTTTTTAGCATTCCCAACCCAGGACTCTACTAATATACGTTTGTTTTTCGAATTTGAGCTTTGGTTCAAAAGTAACACGTTCTGGTTCAATTGAGTTTTTCTGCAAATTCTAAGATATACTTGGGTGCAATTCCCCAGGGAAACATCAGATCACAAAATGGGTTGGTTTTTTAGCATTCCCAACCCAGGACACTACTAATATACGTTTGTTTTTCGAATTTGAGCTTTGGTTCAAAAGTAACATGTTCTGGTTGAATTGAGTTTTTCTGCAAATTCTAAGATATACTTGGGTGTAACTCCCCAGGGAAACATCAGATCACAAAATGGGTTGGTTTTTTAGCATTCCCGACCCAGGACTCTACTAATATACCTTTGTTTTTCGAATTTGAGCTTTGGTTCAAAAGTAACATGTTCTGGTTGAAATCAGTTTTTCTGCAAATTCTAAGATGTACTTGGGTGTAACTCCCCAGGGAAACATCAGATCACAAAATGGGTTGGTTTTTTAGCATTCCCGACCCAGGACACTACTAATATACATTTGTTTTTCGAATTTGAGCTTTGGTTCAAAAGTAACATGTTCTGGTTGAAATCAGTTTTTCTGCAAATTCTAAGATATACTTGGGTGTAACTCCCCAGGGAAACATCAGATCACAAAATGGGTTGGTTTTTTAGCATTCCCGTCTCAAGACACTACTAAAACACCTTTGTTTTTCGAATTTGAGCTTTGGTTCAAAAGTAACATGTTCTGGTTGAATTGAGTTTTTCTGCAAATTCTAAGATATACTTGGGTGTAACTCCCCAGGGAAACATCAGATCACAAAATGGGTTGGTTTTTAGCATTCCCAACCCAGGACTCTACTAATATACGTTTGTTTTTCGAATTTGAGCTTTGGTTCAAAAGTAACATGTTCTGGTTGAAATCAGTTTTTCTGCAAATTCTAAGATATACTTGGGTGTAACTCCCCAGGGAAACATCAGATCACAAAATGGGTTGGTTTATTAGCATTCCCGACCCAGGACTCTACTAATATACGTTTGTTTTTCGAATTTGAGCTTTGGTTCAAAAGTAATATGTTCTGGTTGAAATCAGTTTTTCTGCAAATTCTAAGATATACTTGGGTGTAACTCCCCAGGGAAACATCAGATCACAAAATTTGTTTGGTTTTTTAGCATTCCCGTCTCAAGACACTACTAATATACCTTTGTTTTTCGAATCTGAGCTTTGGTTCAAAAGTAACATGTTCTGGTTCAATTGAGTTTTTCTGCAAATTCTAAGATATACTTGGGTGCAACTCCCCAGGGAAACATCAGATCACAAAATGGGTTGGTTTTTTAGCATTCCCGTCTCAAGACACTACTAATATACCTTTGTTTTTCGAATCTGAGCTTTGGTTCAAAAGTAACACGTTCTGGTTCAATTGAGTTTTTCTGCAAATTCTAAGATATACTTGGGTGCAACTCCCCAGGGAAACATCAGATCACAAAATGGGTTGGTTTTTTAGCATTCCCAACCCAGGACACTACTAATATACGTTTGTTTTTCGAATCTGAGCTTTGGTTCAAAAGTAACACGTTCTGGTTCAATTGAGTTTTTCTGCAAATTCTAAGATATACTTGGGTGCAACTCCCCAGGGAAACATCAGATCACAAAATGGGTTGGTCTTTTAGCATTCCCGACCCAGGACTCTACTAATATACGTTTGTTTTTCGAATTTGAGCTTTGGTTCAAAAGTAACATGTTCTGGTTGAAATCAGTTTTTCTGCAATTTCTAAGATATACTTGGGTGTAACTCCCCAGGGAAACATCAGATCACAAAATGGGTTGGTTTTTTAGCATTCCCGTCTCAAGACACTACTAATATACCTTTGTTTTTCGAATCTGAGCTTTGGTTCAAAAGTAACACGTTCTGGTTCAATTGAGTTTTTCTGCAAATTCTAAGATATACTTGGGTGCAACTCCCCAGGGAAACATCAGATCACAAAATGGGTTGGTTTTTTAGCATTCCCGACCCAGGACTCTACTAATATACGTTTGTTTTTCGAATTTGAGCTTTGGTTCAAAAGTAACATGTTCTGGTTGAAATCAGTTTTTCTGCAAATTCTAAGATATACTTGGGTGTAACTCCCCAGGGAAACATCAGATCACAAAATGGGTTGGTTTTTTAGCATTCCCGACCCAGGACTCTACTAATATACGTTTGTTTTTCGAATTTGAGCTTTGGTTCAAAAGTAACATGTTCTGGTTGAAATCAGTTTTTCTGCAAATTCTAAGATATACTTGGGTGCAACTCCCCAGGGAAACATCAGATCACAAAATGGGTTGGTTTTTTAGCATTCCCGACCCAGGACTCTACTAATATACGTTTGTTTTTCGAATTTGAGCTTTGGTTCAAAAGTAACATGTTCTGGTTGAAATCAGTTTTTCTGCAAATTCTAAGATATACTTGGGTGCAACTCCCCAGGGAAACATCAGATCACAAAATGGGTTGGTTTTTTAGCATTCCCAACCCAGGACACTACTAATATACCTTTGTCTTTCGAATCTGAGCTTTGGTTCAAAAGTAACATGTTCTGGTTGAAATCAGTTTTTCTGCAAATTCTTATACTTGGGTGTAACTCCCCAGGGAAACATCAGATCACAAAATGGGTTGGTCTTTTAGCATTCCCGACCCAGGACTCTACTAATATACGTTTGTTTTTCGAATTTGAGCTTTGGTTCAAAAGTAACATGTTCTGGTTGAAATCAGTTTTTCTGCAAATTCTAAGATATACTTGGGTGTAACTCCCCAGGGAAACATCAGATCACAAAATGGGTTGGTTTTTTAGCATTCCCGTCTCAAGACACTACTAATATACCTTTGTTTTTCGAATCTGAGCTTTGGTTCAAAAGTAACACGTTCTGGTTCAATTGAGTTTTTCTGCAAATTCTAAGATATACTTGGGTGCAACTCCCCAGGGAAACATCAGATCACAAAATGGGTTGGTTTTTTAGCATTCCCGACCCAGGACTCTACTAATATACGTTTGTTTTTCGAATTTGAGCTTTGGTTCAAAAGTAACATGTTCTGGTTGAAATCAGTTTTTCTGCAAATTCTAAGATATACTTGGGTGTAACTCCCCAGGGGAACATCAGATCACAAAATGGGTTGGTTTTTTAGCATTCCCGACCCAGGACTCTACTAATATACGTTTGTTTTTCGAATTTGAGCTTTGGTTCAAAAGTAACATGTTCTGGTTGAAATCAGTTTTTCTGCAAATTCTAAGATATACTTGGGTGCAACTCCCCAGGGAAACATCAGATCACAAAATGGGTTGGTTTTTTAGCATTCCCGTCTCAAGACACTACTAATATACCTTTGTTTTTCGAATCTGAGCTTTGGCTCAAAAGTAACATGTTCTGGTTGAAATCAGTTTTTCTGCAAATTCTAAGATATACTTGGGTGTAACTCCCCAGGGAAATATCAGATCACAAAATGGGTTGGTTTTTTAGCATTCCCGTCTCAAGACACTACTAATATACCTTTGTTTTTCGAATCTGAGCTTTGGTTCAAAAGTAACACGTTCTGGTTCAATTGAGTTTTTCTGCAAATTCTAAGATATACTTGGGTGCAACTCCCCAGGGAAACATCAGATCACAAAATGGGTTGGTTTTTTAGCATTCCCGACCCAGGACTCTACTAATATACGTTTGTTTTTCGAATTTGAGCTTTGGTTCAAAAGTAACATGTTCTGGTTGAAATCAGTTTTTCTGCAAATTCTAAGATATACTTGGGTGCAACTCCCCAGGGAAACATCAGATCACAAAATGGGTTGGTTTTTTAGCATTCCCGTCTCAAGACACTACTAATATACCTTTGTTTTTCGAATTTGAGCTTTGGTTCAAAAGTAACATGTTCTGGTTGAAATCAGTTTTTCTGCAAATTCTAAGATATACTTGGGTGCAACTCCCCAGGGAAACATCAGATCACAAAATGGGTTGGTTTTTTAGCATTCCCGACCCAGGACTCTACTAATATACGTTTGTTTTTCGAATTTGAGCTTTGGTTCAAAAGTAACATGTTCTGGTTGAAATCAGTTTTTCTGCAAATTCTAAGATATACTTGGGTGCAACTCCCCAGGGAAACATCAGATCACAAAATGGGTTGGTTTTTTAGCATTCCCGTCTCAAGACACTACTAATATACCTTTGTTTTTCGAATCTGAGCTTTGGTTCAAAAGTAACACGTTCTGGTTCAATTGAGTTTTTCTGCAAATTCTAAGATATACTTGGGTGCAACTCCCCAGGGAAAGATCAGATCACAAAATGGGTTGGTTTTTTAGCATTCCCGACCCAGGACACTACTAATATACCTTTGTTTTTCGAATTTGAGCTTTGGTTCAAAAGTAACATGTTCTGGTTGAAATCAGTTTTTCTGCAAATTCTAAGATATACTTGGGTGCAACTCCCCAGGGAAACATCAGATCACAAAATGGGTTGGTTTTTTAGCATTCCCGTCTCAAGACACTACTAATATACCTTTGTTTTTCGAATCTGAGCTTTGGTTCAAAAGTAACATGTTCTGGTTCAATTGAGTTTTTCTGCAAATTCTAAGATATACTTGGGTGCAACTCCCCAGGGAAACATCAGATCCCAAAATGGGTTGGTTTTTTAGCATTCCCGTCTCAAGACACTACTAATATACCTTTGTTTTTCGAATCTGAGCTTTGGTTCAAAAGTAACATGTTCTGGTTCAATTGAGTTTTTCTGCAAATTCTAAGATATACTTGGGTGCAACTCCCCAGGGAAACATCAGATCACAAAATGGGTTGGTTTTTTAGCATTCCCAACCCAGGATTCTACTAATATACGTTTGTTTTTCGAATCTGAGCTTTGGTTCAAAAGTAACACGTTCTGGTTCAATTGAGTTTTTCTGCAAATTCTAAGATATACTTGGGTGCAACTCCCCAGGGAAACATCAGATCACAAAATGGGTTGGTTTTTTAGCATTCCCGTCTCAAGACACTAGTAATATACCTTTGTTTTTCGAATCTGAGCTTTGGTTCAAAAGTAACACATTCTGGTTCAATTGAGTTTTTCTGCAAATTCTAAGATATACTTGGGTGCAACTCCCCAGGGAAACATCAGATCACAAAATGGGTTGGTTTTTTAGCATTCCCGACCCAGGACTCTACTAATATACGTTTGTTTTTCGAATTTGAGCTTTGGTTCAAAAGTAACATGTTCTGGTTGAAATCAGTTTTTCTGCAAATTCTAAGATATACTTGGGTGTAACTCCCCAGGGAAACATCAGATCACAAAATGGGTTGGTTTTTTAGCATTCCCGACCCAGGACTCTACTAATATACGTTTGTTTTTCGAATTTGAGCTTTGGTTCAAAAGTAACATGTTCTGGTTGAAATCAGTTTTTCTGCAAATTCTAAGATATACTTGGGTGCAACTCCCCAGGGAAACATCAGATCACAAAATGGGTTGGTTTTTTAGCATTCCCGTCTCAAGACACTACTAATATACCTTTGTTTTTCGAATCTGAGCTTTGGTTCAAAAGTAACACGTTCTGGTTCAATTGAGTTTTTCTGCAAATTCTAAGATATACTTGGGTGCAACTCCCCAGGGAAACATCAGATCACAAAATGGGTTGGTTTTTTAGCATTCCCGACCCAGGACACTACTAATATACGTTTGTTTTTCGAATTTGAGCTTTGGTTCAAAAGTAACATGTTCTGGTTGAATTGCGTTTTTCTGCAAATTCTAAGATATACTTGGGTGTAACTCCCCAGGGAAACATCAGATCACAAAATGGGTTGGTTTTTTAGCATTCCCGACCCAGGACTCTACTAATATACCTTTGTTTTTCGAATTTGAGCTTTGGTTCAAAAGTAACATGTTCTGGTTGAAATCAGTTTTTCTGCAAATTCTAAGATATACTTGGGTGTAACTCCCCAGGGAAACATCAGATCACAAAATGGGTTGGTTTTTTAGCATTCCCGACCCAGGACACTACTAATATACGTTTGTTTTTCGAATTTGAGCTTTGGTTCAAAAGTAACATGTTCTGGTTGAAATCAGTTTTTCTGCAAATTCTAAGATATACTTGGGTGTAACTCCCCAGGGAAACATCAGATCACAAAATGGGTTGGTTTTTTAGCATTCCCGTCTCAAGACACTACTAATATACCTTTGTTTTTCGAATCTGAGCTTTGGTTCAAAAGTAACACGTTCTGGTTCAATTGAGTTTTTCTGCAAATTCTAAGATATACTTGGGTGCAACTCCCCAGGGAAACATCAGATCACAAAATGGGTTGGTTTTTTAGCATTCCCGACCCAGGACACTACTAATATACGTTTGTTTTTCGAATTTGAGCTTTGGTTCAAAAGTAACATGTTCTGGTTGAAATCAGTTTTTCTGCAAATTCTAAGATATACTTGGGTGCAACTCCCCAGGGAAACATCAGATCACAAAATGGGTTGGTTTTTTAGCATTCCCGTCTCAAGACACTACTAATATACCTTTGTTTTTCGAATCTGAGCTTTGGTTCAAAAGTAACATGTTCTGGTTCAATTGAGTTTTTCTGCAAATTCTAAGATATACTTGGGTGCAACTCCCCAGGGAAACATCAGATCCCAAAATGGGTTGGTTTTTTAGCATTCCCGTCTCAAGACACTACTAATATACCTTTGTTTTTCGAATCTGAGCTTTGGTTCAAAAGTAACATGTTCTGGTTCAATTGAGTTTTTCTGCAAATTCTAAGATATACTTGGGTGCAACTCCCCAGGGAAACATCAGATCACAAAATGGGTTGGTTTTTTAGCATTCCCAACCCAGGATTCTACTAATATACGTTTGTTTTTCGAATCTGAGCTTTGGTTCAAAAGTAACACGTTCTGGTTCAATTGAGTTTTTCTGCAAATTCTAAGATATACTTGGGTGCAACTCCCCAGGGAAACATCAGATCACAAAATGGGTTGGTTTTTTAGCATTCCCGTCTCAAGACACTAGTAATATACCTTTGTTTTTCGAATCTGAGCTTTGGTTCAAAAGTAACACATTCTGGTTCAATTGAGTTTTTCTGCAAATTCTAAGATATACTTGGGTGCAACTCCCCAGGGAAACATCAGATCACAAAATGGGTTGGTTTTTTAGCATTCCCGACCCAGGACTCTACTAATATACGTTTGTTTTTCGAATTTGAGCTTTGGTTCAAAAGTAACATGTTCTGGTTGAAATCAGTTTTTCTGCAAATTCTAAGATATACTTGGGTGTAACTCCCCAGGGAAACATCAGATCACAAAATGGGTTGGTTTTTTAGCATTCCCGACCCAGGACTCTACTAATATACGTTTGTTTTTCGAATTTGAGCTTTGGTTCAAAAGTAACATGTTCTGGTTGAAATCAGTTTTTCTGCAAATTCTAAGATATACTTGGGTGCAACTCCCCAGGGAAACATCAGATCACAAAATGGGTTGGTTTTTTAGCATTCCCGTCTCAAGACACTACTAATATACCTTTGTTTTTCGAATCTGAGCTTTGGTTCAAAAGTAACACGTTCTGGTTCAATTGAGTTTTTCTGCAAATTCTAAGATATACTTGGGTGCAACTCCCCAGGGAAACATCAGATCACAAAATGGGTTGGTTTTTTAGCATTCCCGACCCAGGACACTACTAATATACGTTTGTTTTTCGAATTTGAGCTTTGGTTCAAAAGTAACATGTTCTGGTTGAATTGCGTTTTTCTGCAAATTCTAAGATATACTTGGGTGTAACTCCCCAGGGAAACATCAGATCACAAAATGGGTTGGTTTTTTAGCATTCCCGACCCAGGACTCTACTAATATACCTTTGTTTTTCGAATTTGAGCTTTGGTTCAAAAGTAACATGTTCTGGTTGAAATCAGTTTTTCTGCAAATTCTAAGATATACTTGGGTGTAACTCCCCAGGGAAACATCAGATCACAAAATGGGTTGGTTTTTTAGCATTCCCGACCCAGGACACTACTAATATACGTTTGTTTTTCGAATTTGAGCTTTGGTTCAAAAGTAACATGTTCTGGTTGAAATCAGTTTTTCTGCAAATTCTAAGATATACTTGGGTGTAACTCCCCAGGGAAACATCAGATCACAAAATGGGTTGGTTTTTTAGCATTCCCGTCTCAAGACACTAATAAAACACCTTTGTTTTTCGAATTTGAGCTTTGGTTCAAAAGTAACATGTTCTGGTTGAATTGAGTTTTTCTGCAAATTCTAAGATATACTTGGGTGTAACTCCCCAGGGAAACATCAGATCACAAAATGGGTTGGTTTATTAGCATTCCCGACCCAGGACTCTACTAATATACGTTTGTTTTTCGAATTTGAGCTTTGGTTCAAAAGTAATATGTTCTGGTTGAAATCAGTTTTTCTGCAAATTCTAAGATATACTTGGGTGTAACTCCCCAGGGAAACATCAGATCACAAAATGGGTTGGTTTTTTAGCATTCCCGTCTCAAGACACTACTAATATACCTTTGTTTTTCGAATCTGAGCTTTGGTTCAAAAGTAACATGTTCTGGTTCAATTGAGTTTTTCTGCAAATTCTAAGATATACTTGGGTGCAACTCCCCAGGGAAACATCAGATCACAAAATGGGTTGGTTTTTTAGCATTCCCGTCTCAAGACACTACTAATATACCTTTGTTTTTCGAATCTGAGCTTTGGTTCAAAAGTAACACGTTCTGGTTCAATTGAGTTTTTCTGCAAATTCTAAGATATACTTGGGTGCAACTCCCCAGGGAAACATCAGATCACAAAATGGGTTGGTTTTTTAGCATTCCCAACCCAGGACACTACTAATATACGTTTGTTTTTCGAATCTGAGCTTTGGTTCAAAAGTAACACGTTCTGGTTCAATTGAGTTTTTCTGCAAATTCTAAGATATACTTGGGTGCAACTCCCCAGGGAAACATCAGATCACAAAATGGGTTGGTCTTTTAGCATTCCCGACCCAGGACTCTACTAATATACGTTTGTTTTTCGAATTTGAGCTTTGGTTCAAAAGTAACATGTTCTGGTTGAAATCAGTTTTTCTGCAATTTCTAAGATATACTTGGGTGTAACTCCCCAGGGAAACATCAGATCACAAAATGGGTTGGTTTTTTAGCATTCCCGTCTCAAGACACTACTAATATACCTTTGTTTTTCGAATCTGAGCTTTGGTTCAAAAGTAACACGTTCTGGTTCAATTGAGTTTTTCTGCAAATTCTAAGATATACTTGGGTGCAACTCCCCAGGGAAACATCAGATCACAAAATGGGTTGGTTTTTTAGCATTCCCGACCCAGGACTCTACTAATATACGTTTGTTTTTCGAATTTGAGCTTTGGTTCAAAAGTAACATGTTCTGGTTGAAATCAGTTTTTCTGCAAATTCTAAGATATACTTGGGTGTAACTCCCCAGGGAAACATCAGATCACAAAATGGGTTGGTTTTTTAGCATTCCCGACCCAGGACTCTACTAATATATGTTTGTTTTTCGAATTTGAGCTTTGGTTCAAAAGTAACATGTTCTGGTTGAAATCAGTTTTTCTGCAAATTCTAAGATATACTTGGGTGTAACTCCCCAGGGAAACATCAGATCACAAAATGGGTTGGTTTATTAGCATTCCCGACCCAGGACTCTACTAATATACGTTTGTTTTTCGAATTTGAGCTTTGGTTCAAAAGTAATATGTTCTGGTTGAAATCAGTTTTTCTGCAAATTCTAAGATATACTTGGGTGTAACTCCCCAGGGAAACATCAGATCACAAAATGGGTTGGTTTTTTAGCATTCCCGTCTCAAGACACTACTAATATACCTTTGTTTTTCGAATCTGAGCTTTGGTTCAAAAGTAACATGTTCTGGTTCAATTGAGTTTTTCTGCAAATTCTAAGATATACTTGGGTGCAACTCCCCAGGGAAACATCAGATCACAAAATGGGTTGGTTTTTTAGCATTCCCGTCTCAAGACACTACTAATATACCTTTGTTTTTCGAATCTGAGCTTTGGTTCAAAAGTAACATGTTCTGGTTGAATTGAGTTTTTCTGCAAATTCTAAGATATACTTGGGTGTAACTCCCCAGGGAAACATCAGATCACAAAATGGGTTGGTTTTTTAGCATTCCCGACCCAGGACACTACTAATATACGTTTGTTTTTCGAATTTGAGCTTTGGTTCAAAAGTAACATGTTCTGGTTGAATTGAGTTTTTCTGCAAATTCTAAGATATACTTGGGTGTAACTCCCCAGGGAAACATCAGATCACAAAATGGGTTGGTTTTTTTAGCATTCCCGTCTCAAGACACTACTAATATACCTTTGTTTTTCGAATCTGAGCTTTGGTTCAAAAGTAACACGTTCTGGTTCAATTGAGTTTTTCTGCAAATTCTAAGATATACTTGGGTGTAACTCTCCAGGGAAACATCAGATCACAAAATGGGTTGGTTTTTTAGCATTCCCGACCCAGGACACTACTAATATACGTTTGTTTTTCGAATTTGAGCTTTGGTTCAAAAGTAACATGTTCTGGTTGAAATCAGTTTTTCTGCAAATTCTAAGATATACTTGGGTGTAACTCCCCAGGGAAACATCAGATCACAAAATGGGTTGGTTTTTTAGCATTCCCATCTCAAGACACTACTAATACACCTTTGTTTTTCGAATTTGAGCTTTGGTTCAAAAGTAACATGTTCTGGTTGAAATCAGTTTTTCTGCAAATTCTAAGATATACTTGGGTGTAACTCCCCAGGGAAACATCAGATAACAAAATGGGTTGGTTTTTTAGCATTCCCGACCCAGGACACTACTAATATACGTTTGTTTTTCGAATTTGAGCTTTGGTTCAAAAGTAACATGTTCTGGTTGAATTGAGTTTTTCTGCAAATTCTAAGATATACTTGGGTGTAACTCCCCAGGGAAACATCAGATCACAAAATGGGTTGGTTTTTTAGCATTCCCGACCCAGGACTCTACTAATATACGTTTGTTTTTCGAATTTGAGCTTTGGTTCAAAAGTAACATGTTCTGGTTGAAATCAGTTTTTCTGCAATTTCTAAGATATACTTGGGTGTAACTCCCCAGGGAAACATCAGATCACAAAATGGGTTGGTTTTTTAGCATTCCCGTCTCAAGACACTACTAATATACCTTTGTTTTTCGAATCTGAGCTTTGGTTCAAAAGTAACACGTTCTGGTTCAATTGAGTTTTTCTGCAAATTCTAAGATATACTTGGGTGCAACTCCCCAGGGAAACATCAGATCACAAAATGGGTTGGTTTTTTAGCATTCCCGACCCAGGACTCTACTAATATACGTTTGTTTTTCGAATTTGAGCTTTGGTTCAAAAGTAACATGTTCTGGTTGAAATCAGTTTTTCTGCAAATTCTAAGATATACTTGGGTGTAACTCCCCAGGGAAACATCAGATCACAAAATGGGTTGGTTTTTTAGCATTCCCGACCCAGGACTCTACTAATATATGTTTGTTTTTCGAATTTGAGCTTTGGTTCAAAAGTAACATGTTCTGGTTGAAATCAGTTTTTCTGCAAATTCTAAGATATACTTGGGTGTAACTCCCCAGGGAAACATCAGATCACAAAATGGGTTGGTTTATTAGCATTCCCGACCCAGGACTCTACTAATATACGTTTGTTTTTCGAATTTGAGCTTTGGTTCAAAAGTAATATGTTCTGGTTGAAATCAGTTTTTCTGCAAATTCTAAGATATACTTGGGTGTAACTCCCCAGGGAAACATCAGATCACAAAATGGGTTGGTTTTTTAGCATTCCCGTCTCAAGACACTACTAATATACCTTTGTTTTTCGAATCTGAGCTTTGGTTCAAAAGTAACATGTTCTGGTTCAATTGAGTTTTTCTGCAAATTCTAAGATATACTTGGGTGCAACTCCCCAGGGAAACATCAGATCACAAAATGGGTTGGTTTTTTAGCATTCCCGTCTCAAGACACTACTAATATACCTTTGTTTTTCGAATCTGAGCTTTGGTTCAAAAGTAACATGTTCTGGTTCAATTGAGTTTTTCTGCAAATTCTAAGATATACTTGGGTGCAACTCCCCAGGGAAACATCAGATCACAAAATGGGTTGGTTTTTTAGCATTCCCGTCTCAAGACACTACTAATATACCTTTGTTTTTCGAATCTGAGCTTTGGTTCAAAAGTAACATGTTCTGGTTGAATTGAGTTTTTCTGCAAATTCTAAGATATACTTGGGTGTAACTCCCCAGGGAAACATCAGATCACAAAATGGGTTGGTTTTTTAGCATTCCCGACCCAGGACACTACTAATATACGTTTGTTTTTCGAATTTGAGCTTTGGTTCAAAAGTAACATGTTCTGGTTGAATTGAGTTTTTCTGCAAATTCTAAGATATACTTGGGTGTAACTCCCCAGGGAAACATCAGATCACAAAATGGGTTGGTTTTTTTAGCATTCCCGTCTCAAGACACTACTAATATACCTTTGTTTTTCGAATCTGAGCTTTGGTTCAAAAGTAACACGTTCTGGTTCAATTGAGTTTTTCTGCAAATTCTAAGATATACTTGGGTGTAACTCTCCAGGGAAACATCAGATCACAAAATGGGTTGGTTTTTTAGCATTCCCGACCCAGGACACTACTAATATACGTTTGTTTTTCGAATTTGAGCTTTGGTTCAAAAGTAACATGTTCTGGTTGAAATCAGTTTTTCTGCAAATTCTAAGATATACTTGGGTGTAACTCCCCAGGGAAACATCAGATCACAAAATGGGTTGGTTTTTTAGCATTCCCATCTCAAGACACTACTAATACACCTTTGTTTTTCGAATTTGAGCTTTGGTTCAAAAGTAACATGTTCTGGTTGAAATCAGTTTTTCTGCAAATTCTAAGATATACTTGGGTGTAACTCCCCAGGGAAACATCAGATAACAAAATGGGTTGGTTTTTTAGCATTCCCGACCCAGGACACTACTAATATACGTTTGTTTTTCGAATTTGAGCTTTGGTTCAAAAGTAACATGTTCTGGTTGAATTGAGTTTTTCTGCAAATTCTAAGATATACTTGGGTGTAACTCCCCAGGGAAACATCAGATCACAAAATGGGTTGGTTTTTTAGCATTCCCGACCCAGGACTCTACTAATATACGTTTGTTTTTCGAATTTGAGCTTTGGTTCAAAAGTAACATGTTCTGGTTGAAATCAGTTTTTCTGCAATTTCTAAGATATACTTGGGTGTAACTCCCCAGGGAAACATCAGATCACAAAATGGGTTGGTTTTTTAGCATTCCCGTCTCAAGACACTACTAATATACCTTTGTTTTTCGAATCTGAGCTTTGGTTCAAAAGTAACACGTTCTGGTTCAATTGAGTTTTTCTGCAAATTCTAAGATATACTTGGGTGCAACTCCCCAGGGAAACATCAGATCACAAAATGGGTTGGTTTTTTAGCATTCCCGACCCAGGACTCTACTAATATACGTTTGTTTTTCGAATTTGAGCTTTGGTTCAAAAGTAACATGTTCTGGTTGAAATCAGTTTTTCTGCAAATTCTAAGATATACTTGGGTGTAACTCCCCAGGGAAACATCAGATCACAAAATGGGTTGGTTTTTTAGCATTCCCGACCCAGGACTCTACTAATATATGTTTGTTTTTCGAATTTGAGCTTTGGTTCAAAAGTAACATGTTCTGGTTGAAATCAGTTTTTCTGCAAATTCTAAGATATACTTGGGTGTAACTCCCCAGGGAAACATCAGATCACAAAATGGGTTGGTTTATTAGCATTCCCGACCCAGGACTCTACTAATATACGTTTGTTTTTCGAATTTGAGCTTTGGTTCAAAAGTAATATGTTCTGGTTGAAATCAGTTTTTCTGCAAATTCTAAGATATACTTGGGTGTAACTCCCCAGGGAAACATCAGATCACAAAATGGGTTGGTTTTTTAGCATTCCCGTCTCAAGACACTACTAATATACCTTTGTTTTTCGAATCTGAGCTTTGGTTCAAAAGTAACATGTTCTGGTTCAATTGAGTTTTTCTGCAAATTCTAAGATATACTTGGGTGCAACTCCCCAGGGAAACATCAGATCACAAAATGGGTTGGTTTTTTAGCATTCCCGTCTCAAGACACTACTAATATACCTTTGTTTTTCGAATCTGAGCTTTGGTTCAAAAGTAACATGTTCTGGTTGAATTGAGTTTTTCTGCAAATTCTAAGATATACTTGGGTGTAACTCCCCAGGGAAACATCAGATCACAAAATGGGTTGGTTTTTTAGCATTCCCGACCCAGGACACTACTAATATACGTTTGTTTTTCGAATTTGAGCTTTGGTTCAAAAGTAACATGTTCTGGTTGAATTGAGTTTTTCTGCAAATTCTAAGATATACTTGGGTGTAACTCCCCAGGGAAACATCAGATCACAAAATGGGTTGGTTTTTTTAGCATTCCCGTCTCAAGACACTACTAATATACCTTTGTTTTTCGAATCTGAGCTTTGGTTCAAAAGTAACACGTTCTGGTTCAATTGAGTTTTTCTGCAAATTCTAAGATATACTTGGGTGTAACTCTCCAGGGAAACATCAGATCACAAAATGGGTTGGTTTTTTAGCATTCCCGACCCAGGACACTACTAATATACGTTTGTTTTTCGAATTTGAGCTTTGGTTCAAAAGTAACATGTTCTGGTTGAAATCAGTTTTTCTGCAAATTCTAAGATATACTTGGGTGTAACTCCCCAGGGAAACATCAGATCACAAAATGGGTTGGTTTTTTAGCATTCCCATCTCAAGACACTACTAATACACCTTTGTTTTTCGAATTTGAGCTTTGGTTCAAAAGTAACATGTTCTGGTTGAAATCAGTTTTTCTGCAAATTCTAAGATATACTTGGGTGTAACTCCCCAGGGAAACATCAGATAACAAAATGGGTTGGTTTTTTAGCATTCCCGACCCAGGACACTACTAATATACGTTTGTTTTTCGAATTTGAGCTTTGGTTCAAAAGTAACATGTTCTGGTTGAATTGAGTTTTTCTGCAAATTCTAAGATATACTTGGGTGTAACTCCCCAGGGAAACATCAGATCACAAAATGGGTTGGTTTTTTAGCATTCCCGACCCAGGACTCTACTAATATACGTTTGTTTTTCGAATTTGAGCTTTGGTTCAAAAGTAACATGTTCTGGTTGAAATCAGTTTTTCTGCAATTTCTAAGATATACTTGGGTGTAACTCCCCAGGGAAACATCAGATCACAAAATGGGTTGGTTTTTTAGCATTCCCGTCTCAAGACACTACTAATATACCTTTGTTTTTCGAATCTGAGCTTTGGTTCAAAAGTAACACGTTCTGGTTCAATTGAGTTTTTCTGCAAATTCTAAGATATACTTGGGTGCAACTCCCCAGGGAAACATCAGATCACAAAATGGGTTTGTTTTTTAGCATTCCCGACCCAGGACTCTACTAATATACGTTTGTTTTTCGAATTTGAGCTTTGGTTCAAAAGTAACATGTTCTGGTTGAAATCAGTTTTTCTGCAAATTCTAAGATATACTTGGGTGTAACTCCCCAGGGAAACATCAGATCACAAAATGGGTTGGTTTTTTAGCATTCCCGACCCAGGACTCTACTAATATACGTTTGTTTTTCGAATTTGAGCTTTGGTTCAAAAGTAACATGTTCTGGTTGAAATCAGTTTTTCTGCAAATTCTAAGATATACTTGGGTGTAACTCCCCAGGGAAACATCAGATCACAAAATGGGTTGGTTTATTAGCATTCCCGACCCAGGACTCTACTAATATACGTTTGTTTTTCGAATTTGAGCTTTGGTTCAAAAGTAATATGTTCTGGTTGAAATCAGTTTTTCTGCAAATTCTAAGATATACTTGGGTGTAACTCCCCAGGGAAACATCAGATCACAAAATGGGTTGGTTTTTTAGCATTCCCGTCTCAAGACACTACTAATATACCTTTGTTTTTCGAATCTGAGCTTTGGTTCAAAAATAACATGTTCTGGTTCAATTGAGTTTTTCTGCAAATTCTAAGATATACTTGGGTGCAACTCCCCAGGGAAACATCAGATCACAAAATGGGTTGGTTTTTTAGCATTCCCGTCTCAAGACACTACTAATATACCTTTGTTTTTCGAATCTGAGCTTTGGTTCAAAAGTAACACGTTCTGGTTCAATTGAGTTTTTCTGCAAATTCTAAGATATACTTGGGTGCAACTCCCCAGGGAAACATCAGATCACAAAATGGGTTGGTTTTTTAGCATTCCCAACCCAGGACACTACTAATATACGTTTGTTTTTCGAATCTGAGCTTTGGTTCAAAAGTAACACGTTCTGGTTCAATTGAGTTTTTCTGCAAATTCTAAGATATACTTGGGTGCAACTCCCCAGGGAAACATCAGATCACAAAATGGGTTGGTCTTTTAGCATTCCCGACCCAGGACTCTACTAATATACGTTTGTTTTTCGAATTTGAGCTTTGGTTCAAAAGTAACATGTTCTGGTTGAAATCAGTTTTTCTGCAATTTCTAAGATATACTTGGGTGTAACTCCCCAGGGAAACATCAGATCACAAAATGGGTTGGTTTTTTAGCATTCCCGTCTCAAGACACTACTAATATACCTTTGTTTTTCGAATCTGAGCTTTGGTTCAAAAGTAACACGTTCTGGTTCAATTGAGTTTTTCTGCAAATTCTAAGATATACTTGGGTGCAACTCCCCAGGGAAACATCAGATCACAAAATGGGTTTGTTTTTTAGCATTCCCGACCCAGGACTCTACTAATATACGTTTGTTTTTCGAATTTGAGCTTTGGTTCAAAAGTAACATGTTCTGGTTGAAATCAGTTTTTCTGCAAATTCTAAGATATACTTGGGTGTAACTCCCCAGGGAAACATCAGATCACAAAATGGGTTGGTTTTTTAGCATTCCCGACCCAGGACTCTACTAATATACGTTTGTTTTTCGAATTTGAGCTTTGGTTCAAAAGTAACATGTTCTGGTTGAAATCAGTTTTTCTGCAAATTCTAAGATATACTTGGGTGTAACTCCCCAGGGAAACATCAGATCACAAAATGGGTTGGTTTATTAGCATTCCCGACCCAGGACTCTACTAATATACGTTTGTTTTTCGAATTTGAGCTTTGGTTCAAAAGTAATATGTTCTGGTTGAAATCAGTTTTTCTGCAAATTCTAAGATATACTTCGGTGTAACTCCCCAGGGAAACATCAGATCACAAAATGGGTTGGTTTTTTAGCATTCCCGTCTCAAGACACTACTAATATACCTTTGTTTTTCGAATCTGAGCTTTGGTTCAGCAACTCCCCAGGGAAACATCAGATCAACTCCCCAGGGAAACATCAGATCACAAAATGGGTTGGTTTTTTAGCATTCCCGTCTCAAGACACTACTAATATGCATGTTGCGTATTATTTTATTATGTGTTGTTGTCTTAGTATTGTATTGTATTGTATTCCCCTCTCCCTGGTTTCTGTGAGCCGCCCTGAGTCCCCTCAGGGAAAAGGGCGGCCTACAAATAAAGTCAAAACTGAAAAAAAACTGAAACTGGTTCAAAAGTAACATGTTCTGGTTCAATTGAGTTTTTCTGCAAATTCTAAGATATACTTGGGTGCAACTCCCCAGGGAAACATCAGATCACAAAATGGGTTGGTTTTTTAGCATTCCCGTCTCAAGACACTACTAATATACCTTTGTTTTTCGAATCTGAGCTTTGGTTCAAAAGTAACACGTTCTGGTTCAATTGAGTTTTTCTGCAAATTCTAAGATATACTTGGGTGCAACTCCACAGGGAAACATCAGATCACAAAATGGGTTGGTTTTTTAGCATTCCCAACATAGGACACTACTAATATACGTTTGTTTTTCGAATCTGAGCTTTGGTTCAAAAGTAATATGTTCTGGTTGAAATCAGTTTTTCTGCAAATTCTAAGATATACTTGGGTGTAACTCCCCAGGGAAACATCAGATCACAAAATGGGTTGGTTTTTTAGCATTCCCGTCTCAAGACACTACTAATATACCTTTGTTTTTCGAATCTGAGCTTTGGTTCAAAAGTAACATGTTCTGGTTCAATTGAGTTTTTCTGCAAATTCTAAGATATACTTGGGTGCAACTCCCCAGGGAAACATCAGATCACAAAATGGGTTGGTTTTTTAGCATTCCCGTCTCAAGACACTACTAATATACCTTTGTTTTTCGAATCTGAGCTTTGGTTCAAAAGTAACACGTTCTGGTTCAATTGAGTTTTTCTGCAAATTCTAAGATATACTTGGGTGCAACTCCCCAGGGAAACATCAGATCACAAAATGGGTTGGTTTTTTAGCATTCCCAACCCAGGACACTACTAATATACGTTTGTTTTTCGAATCTGAGCTTTGGTTCAAAAGTAACACGTTCTGGTTCAATTGAGTTTTTCTGCAAATTCTAAGATATACTTGGGTGCAACTCCCCAGGGAAACATCAGATCACAAAATGGGTTGGTCTTTTAGCATTCCCGACCCAGGACTCTACTAATATACGTTTGTTTTTCGAATTTGAGCTTTGGTTCAAAAGTAACATGTTCTGGTTGAAATCAGTTTTTCTGCAATTTCTAAGATATACTTGGGTGTAACTCCCCAGGGAAACATCAGATCACAAAATGGGTTGGTTTTTTAGCATTCCCGTCTCAAGACACTACTAATATACCTTTGTTTTTCGAATCTGAGCTTTGGTTCAAAAGTAACACGTTCTAGTTCAATTGAGTTTTTCTGCAAATTCTAAGATATACTTGGGTGCAACTCCCCAGGGAAACATCAGATCACAAAATGGGTTGGTTTTTTAGCATTCCCGACCCAGGACTCTACTAATATACGTTTGTTTTTCGAATTTGAGCTTTGGTTCAAAAGTAACATGTTCTGGTTGAAATCAGTTTTTCTGCAAATTCTAAGATATACTTGGGTGTAACTCCCCAGGGAAACATCAGATCACAAAATGGGTTGGTTTATTAGCATTCCCGACCCAGGACTCTACTAATATACGTTTGTTTTTCGAATTTGAGCTTTGGTTCAAAAGTAATATGTTCTGGTTGAAATCAGTTTTTCTGCAAATTCTAAGATATACTTGGGTGTAACTCCCCAGGGAAACATCAGATCACAAAATGGGTTGGTTTTTTAGCATTCCCGTCTCAAGACACTACTAATATACCTTTGTTTTTCGAATCTGAGCTTTGGTTCAAAAGTAACATGTTCTGGTTCAATTGAGTTTTTCTGCAAATTCTAAGATATACTTGGGTGCAACTCCCCAGGGAAACATCAGATCACAAAATGGGTTGGTTTTTTAGCATTCCCGTCTCAAGACACTACTAATATACCTTTGTTTTTCGAATCTGAGCTTTGGTTCAAAAGTAACACGTTCTGGTTCAATTGAGTTTTTCTGCAAATTCTAAGATATACTTGGGTGCAACTCCACAGGGAAACATCAGATCACAAAATGGGTTGGTTTTTTAGCATTCCCAACCCAGGACACTACTAATATACGTTTGTTTTTCGAATCTGAGCTTTGGTTCAAAAGTAACACGTTCTGGTTCAATTGAGTTTTTCTGCAAATTCTAAGATATACTTGGGTGCAACTCCCCAGGGAAACATCAGATCACAAAATGGGTTGGTCTTTTAGCATTCCCGACCCAGGACTCTACTAATATACGTTTGTTTTTCGAATTTGAGCTTTGGTTCAAAAGTAACATGTTCTGGTTGAAATCAGTTTTTCTGCAATTTCTAAGATATACTTGGGTGTAACTCCCCAGGGAAACATCAGATCACAAAATGGGTTGGTTTTTTAGCATTCCCGTCTCAAGACACTACTAATATACCTTTGTTTTTCGAATCTGAGCTTTGGTTCAAAAGTAACACGTTCTGGTTCAATTGAGTTTTTCTGCAAATTCTAAGATATACTTGGGTGCAACTCCCCAGGGAAACATCAGATCACAAAATGGGTTGGTTTTTTAGCATTCCCGACCCAGGACTCTACTAATATACGTTTGTTTTTCGAATTTGAGCTTTGGTTCAAAAGTAACATGTTCTGGTTGAAATCAGTTTTTCTGCAAATTCTAAGATATACTTGGGTGTAACTCCCCAGGGAAACATCAGATCACAAAATGGGTTGGTTTTTTAGCATTCCCGACCCAGGACTCTACTAATATACGTTTGTTTTTCGAATTTGAGCTTTGGTTCAAAAGTAACATGTTCTGGTTGAAATCAGTTTTTCTGCAAATTCTAAGATATACTTGGGTGCAACTCCCCAGGGAAACATCAGATCACAAAATGGGTTGGTTTTTTAGCATTCCCGACCCAGGACTCTACTAATATACGTTTGTTTTTCGAATTTGAGCTTTGGTTCAAAAGTAACATGTTCTGGTTGAAATCAGTTTTTCTGCAAATTCTAAGATATACTTGGGTGCAACTCCCCAGGGAAACATCAGATCACAAAATGGGTTGGTTTTTTAGCATTCCCAACCCAGGACACTACTAATATACCTTTGTCTTTCGAATCTGAGCTTTGGTTCAAAAGTAACACGTTCTGGTTCAATTGAGTTTTTCTGCAAATTCTAAGATATACTTGGGTGCAACTCCCCAGGGAAACATCAGATCACAAAATGGGTTGGTTTTTTAGCATTCCCAACCCAGGACACTACTAATATACGTTTGTTTTTCGAATCTGAGCTTTGGTTCAAAAGTAACACGTTCTGGTTCAATTGAGTTTTTCTGCAAATTCTAAGATATACTTGGGTGCAACTCCCCAGGGAAACATCAGATCACAAAATGGGTTGGTCTTTTAGCATTCCCGACCCAGGACTCTACTAATATACGTTTGTTTTTCGAATTTGAGCTTTGGTTCAAAAGTAACATGTTCTGGTTGAAATCAGTTTTTCTGCAAATTCTAAGATATACTTGGGTGTAACTCCCCAGGGAAACATCAGATCACAAAATGGGTTGGTTTTTTAGCATTCCCGACCCAGGACTCTACTAATATACGTTTGTTTTTCGAATTTGAGCTTTGGTTCAAAAGTAACATGTTCTGGTTGAAATCAGTTTTTCTACAAATTCTAAGATATACTTGGGTGCAACTCCCCAGGGAAACATCAGATCACAAAATGGGTTGGTTTTTTAGCATTCCCGTCTCAAGACACTACTAATATACCTTTGTTTTTCGAATCTGAGCTTTGGTTCAAAAGTAACATGTTCTGGTTGAAATCAGTTTTTCTGCAAATTCTAAGATATACTTGGGTGTAACTCCCCAGGGAAACATCAGATCACAAAATGGGTTGGTTTTTTAGCATTCCCGTCTCAAGACACTACTAATATACCTTTGTTTTTCGAATCTGAGCTTTGGTTCAAAAGTAACACGTTCTGGTTCAATTGAGTTTTTCTGCAAATTCTAAGATATACTTGGGTGCAACTCCCCAGGGAAACATCAGATCACAAAATGGGTTGGTTTTTTAGCATTCCCGACCCAGGACACTACTAATATACGTTTGTTTTTCGAATTTGAGCTTTGGTTCAAAAGTAACATGTTCTGGTTGAAATCAGTTTTTCTGCAAATTCTAAGATATACTTGGGTGCAACTCCCCAGGGAAACGTCAGATCACAAAATGGGTTGGTTTTTTAGCATTCCCGACCCAGGACACTACTAATATACCTTTGTCTTTCGAATCTGAGCTTTGGTTCAAAAGTAACACGTTCTGGTTCAATTGAGTTTTTCTGCAAATTCTAAGATATACTTGGGTGCAACTCCCCAGGGAAACATCAGATCACAAAATAGGTTGGTTTTTTAGCATTCCCAACCCAGGACACTACTAATATACGTTTGTTTTTCGAATCTGAGCTTTGGTTCAAAAGTAACACGTTCTGGTTCAATTGAGTTTTTCTGCAAATTCTAAGATATACTTGGGTGCAACTCCCCAGGGAAACATCAGATCACAAAATGGGTTGGTCTTTTAGCATTCCCGACCCAGGACTCCACTAATATACGTTTGTTTTTCGAATTTGAGCTTTGGTTCAAAAGTAACATGTTCTGGTTGAAATCAGTTTTTCTGCAAATTCTAAGATATACTTGGGTGTAACTCCCCAGGGAAACATCAGATCACAAAATGGGTTGGTTTTTTAGCATTCCCGTCTCAAGACACTACTAATATACCTTTGTTTTTCGAATCTGAGCTTTGGTTCAAAAGTAACATGTTCTGGTTCAATTGAGTTTTTCTGCAAATTCTAAGATATACTTGGGTGCAACTCCCCAGGGAAACATCAGATCCCAAAATGGGTTGGTTTTTTAGCATTCCCGTCTCAAGACACTACTAATATACCTTTGTTTTTCGAATCTGAGCTTTGGTTCAAAAGTAACATGTTCTGGTTCAATTGAGTTTTTCTGCAAATTCTAAGATATACTTGGGTGCAACTCCCCAGGGAAACATCAGATCACAAAATGGGTTGGTTTTTTAGCATTCCCAACCCAGGATTCTACTAATATACGTTTGTTTTTCGAATCTGAGCTTTGGTTCAAAAGTAACACGTTCTGGTTCAATTGAGTTTTTCTGCAAATTCTAAGATATACTTGGGTGCAACTCCCCAGGGAAACATCAGATCACAAAATGGGTTGGTTTTTTAGCATTCCCGTCTCAAGACACTAGTAATATACCTTTGTTTTTCGAATCTGAGCTTTGGTTCAAAAGTAACACATTCTGGTTCAATTGAGTTTTTCTGCAAATTCTAAGATATACTTGGGTGCAACTCCCCAGGGAAACATCAGATCACAAAATGGGTTGGTTTTTTAGCATTCCCGACCCAGGACTCTACTAATATACCTTTGTTTTTCGAATTTGAGCTTTGGTTCAAAAGTAACATGTTCTGGTTGAAATCAGTTTTTCTGCAAATTCTAAGATATACTTGGGTGTAACTCCCCAGGGAAACATCAGATCACAAAATGGGTTGGTTTTTTAGCATTCCCGACCCAGGACACTACTAATATACGTTTGTTTTTCGAATTTGAGCTTTGGTTCAAAAGTAACATGTTCTGGTTGAAATCAGTTTTTCTGCAAATTCTAAGATATACTTGGGTGTAACTCCCCAGGGAAACATCAGATCACAAAATGGGTTGGTTTTTTAGCATTCCCGTCTCAAGACACTAATAAAACACCTTTGTTTTTCGAATTTGAGCTTTGGTTCAAAAGTAACATGTTCTGGTTGAATTGAGTTTTTCTGCAAATTCTAAGATATACATGGGTGTAACTCCCCAGGGAAACATCAGATCACAAAATGGGTTGGTTTTTTAGCATTCCCGACCCAGGACTCTACTAATATACGTTTGTTTTTCGAATTTGAGCTTTGGTTCAAAAGTAACACGTTCTGGTTCAATTGAGTTTTTCTGCAAATTCTAAGATATACTTGGGTGCAACTCCCCAGGGAAACATCAGATCACAAAATGGGTTGGTTTTTTAGCATTCCCGTCTCAAGACACTACTAATATACCTTTGTTTTTCGAATCTGAGCTTTGGTTCAAAAGTAACACGTTCTGGTTCAATTGAGTTTTTCTGCAAATTCTAAGATATACTTGGGTGCAACTCCCCAGGGAAACATCAGATCACAAAATGGGTTGGTTTTTTAGCATTCCCGACCCAGGACTCTACTAATATACGTTTGTTTTTCGAATTTGAGCTTTGGTTCAAAAGTAACATGTTCTGGTTGAAATCAGTTTTTCTGCAAATTCTAAGATATACTTGGGTGTAACTCCCCAGGGAAACATCAGATCACAAAATGGGTTGGTTTTTTAGCATTCCCGACCCAGGACTCTACTAATATACGTTTGTTTTTCGAATTTGAGCTTTGGTTCAAAAGTAACATGTTCTGGTTGAAATCAGTTTTTCTGCAAATTCTAAGATATACTTGGGTGCAACTCCCCAGGGAAACATCAGATCACAAAATGGGTTGGTTTTTTAGCATTCCCGACCCAGGACTCTACTAATATACGTTTGTTTTTCGAATTTGAGCTTTGGTTCAAAAGTAACACGTTCTGGTTCAATTGAGTTTTTCTGCAAATTCTAAGATATACTTGGGTGCAACTCCCCAGGGAAAAATCAGATCACAAAATGGGTTGGTTTTTTAGCATTCCCGACCCAGGACTCTACTAATATACGTTTGTTTTTCGAATTTGAGCTTTGGTTCAAAAGTAACATGTTCTGGTTGAAATCAGTTTTTCTGCAAATTCTAAGATATACTTGGGTGTAACTCCCCAGGGAAACATCAGATCACAAAATGGGTTGGTTTTTTAGCATTCCCGTCTCAAGACACTACTAATATACCTTTGTTTTTCGAATCTGAGCTTTGGTTCAAAAGTAACATGTTCTGGTTCAATTGAGTTTTTCTGCAAATTCTAAGATATACTTGGGTGCAACTCCCCAGGGAAACATCAGATCCCAAAATGGGTTGGTTTTTTAGCATTCCCGTCTCAAGACACTACTAATATACCTTTGTTTTTCGAATCTGAGCTTTGGTTCAAAAGTAACATGTTCTGGTTCAATTGAGTTTTTCTGCAAATTCTAAGATATACTTGGGTGCAACTCCCCAGGGAAACATCAGATCACAAAATGGGTTGGTTTTTTAGCATTCCCAACCCAGGATTCTACTAATATACGTTTGTTTTTCGAATCTGAGCTTTGGTTCAAAAGTAACACGTTCTGGTTCAATTGAGTTTTTCTACAAATTCTAAGATATACTTGGGTGCAACTCCCCAGGGAAACATCAGATCACAAAATGGGTTGGTTTTTTAGCATTCCCGTCTCAAGACACTAGTAATATACCTTTGTTTTTCGAATCTGAGCTTTGGTTCAAAAGTAACACATTCTGGTTCAATTGAGTTTTTCTGCAAATTCTAAGATATACTTGGGTGCAACTCCCCAGGGAAACATCAGATCACAAAATGGGTTGGTTTTTTAGCATTCCCGACCCAGGACTCTACTAATATACGTTTGTTTTTCGAATCTGAGCTTTGGTTCAAAAGTAACATGTTCTGGTTGAAATCAGTTTTTCTGCAAATTCTAAGATATACTTGGGTGTAACTCCCCAGGGAAACATCAGATCACAAAATGGGTTGGTTTTTTAGCATTCCCGACCCAGGACTCTACTAATATACGTTTGTTTTTCGAATTTGAGCTTTGGTTCAAAAGTAACATGTTCCGGTTGAAATCAGTTTTTCTGCAAATTCTAAGATATACTTGGGTGCAACTCCCCAGGGAAACATCAGATCACAAAATGGGTTGGTTTTTTAGCATTCCCGTCTCAAGACACTACTAATATACCTTTGTTTTTCGAATCTGAGCTTTGGTTCAAAAGTAACATGTTCTGGTTCAATTGAGTTTTTCTGCAAATTCTAAGATATACTTGGGTGCAACTCCCCAGGGAAACATCAGATCCCAAAATGGGTTGGTTTTTTAGCATTCCCGTCTCAAGACACTACTAATATACCTTTGTTTTTCGAATCTGAGCTTTGGTTCAAAAGTAACATGTTCTGGTTCAATTGAGTTTTTCTGCAAATTCTAAGATATACTTGGGTGCAACTCCCCAGGGAAACATCAGATCACAAAATGGGTTGGTTTTTTAGCATTCCCAACCCAGGATTCTACTAATATACGTTTGTTTTTCGAATCTGAGCTTTGGTTCAAAAGTAACACGTTCTGGTTCAATTGAGTTTTTCTGCAAATTCTAAGATATACTTGGGTGCAACTCCCCAGGGAAACATCAGATCACAAAATGGGTTGGTTTTTTAGCATTCCCGTCTCAAGACACTAGTAATATACCTTTGTTTTTCGAATCTGAGCTTTGGTTCAAAAGTAACACATTCTGGTTCAATTGAGTTTTTCTGCAAATTCTAAGATATACTTGGGTGCAACTCCCCAGGGAAACATCAGATCACAAAATGGGTTGGTTTTTTAGCATTCCCGACCCAGGACTCTACTAATATACGTTTGTTTTTCGAATTTGAGCTTTGGTTCAAAAGTAACATGTTCTGGTTGAAATCAGTTTTTCTGCAAATTCTAAGATATACTTGGGTGTAACTCCCCAGGGAAACATCAGATCACAAAATGGGTTGGTTTTTTAGCATTCCCGACCCAGGACTCTACTAATATACGTTTGTTTTTCGAATTTGAGCTTTGGTTCAAAAGTAACATGTTCTGGTTGAAATCAGTTTTTCTGCAAATTCTAAGATATACTTGGGTGCAACTCCCCAGGGAAACATCAGATCACAAAATGGGTTGGTTTTTTAGCATTCCCAACCCAGGATTCTACTAATATACGTTTGTTTTTCGAATCTGAGCTTTGGTTCAAAAGTAACACGTTCTGGTTCAATTGAGTTTTTCTGCAAATTCTAAGATATACTTGGGTGCAACTCCCCAGGGAAACATCAGATCACAAAATGGGTTGGTTTTTTAGCATTCCCGTCTCAAGACACTAGTAATATACCTTTGTTTTTCGAATCTGAGCTTTGGTTCAAAAGTAACACATTCTGGTTCAATTGAGTTTTTCTGCAAATTCTAAGATATACTTGGGTGCAACTCCCCAGGGAAACATCAGATCACAAAATGGGTTGGTTTTTTAGCATTCCCGACCCAGGACTCTACTAATATACGTTTGTTTTTCGAATCTGAGCTTTGGTTCAAAAGTAACATGTTCTGGTTGAAATCAGTTTTTCTGCAAATTCTAAGATATACTTGGGTGTAACTCCCCAGGGAAACATCAGATCACAAAATGGGTTGGTTTTTTAGCATTCCCGACCCAGGACTCTACTAATATACGTTTGTTTTTCGAATTTGAGCTTTGGTTCAAAAGTAACATGTTCTGGTTGAAATCAGTTTTTCTGCAAATTCTAAGATATACTTGGGTGCAACTCCCCAGGGAAACATCAGATCACAAAATGGGTTGGTTTTTTAGCATTCCCGTCTCAAGACACTACTAATATACCTTTGTTTTTCGAATCTGAGCTTTGGTTCAAAAGTAACATGTTCTGGTTCAATTGAGTTTTTCTGCAAATTCTAAGATATACTTGGGTGCAACTCCCCAGGGAAACATCAGATCCCAAAATGGGTTGGTTTTTTAGCATTCCCGTCTCAAGACACTACTAATATACCTTTGTTTTTCGAATCTGAGCTTTGGTTCAAAAGTAACATGTTCTGGTTCAATTGAGTTTTTCTGCAAATTCTAAGATATACTTGGGTGCAACTCCCCAGGGAAACATCAGATCACAAAATGGGTTGGTTTTTTAGCATTCCCAACCCAGGATTCTACTAATATACGTTTGTTTTTCGAATCTGAGCTTTGGTTCAAAAGTAACACGTTCTGGTTCAATTGAGTTTTTCTGCAAATTCTAAGATATACTTGGGTGCAACTCCCCAGGGAAACATCAGATCACAAAATGGGTTGGTTTTTTAGGATTCCCGTCTCAAGACACTAGTAATATACCTTTGTTTTTCGAATCTGAGCTTTGGTTCAAAAGTAACACATTCTGGTTCAATTGAGTTTTTCTGCAAATTCTAAGATATACTTGGGTGCAACTCCCCAGGGAAACATCAGATCACAAAATGGGTTGGTTTTTTAGCATTCCCGACCCAGGACTCTACTAATATACGTTTGTTTTTCGAATTTGAGCTTTGGTTCAAAAGTAACATGTTCTGGTTGAAATCAGTTTTTCTGCAAATTCTAAGATATACTTGGGTGTAACTCCCCAGGGAAACATCAGATCACAAAATGGGTTGGTTTTTTAGCATTCCCGACCCAGGACTCTACTAATATACGTTTGTTTTTCGAATTTGAGCTTTGGTTCAAAAGTAACATGTTCTGGTTGAAATCAGTTTTTCTGCAAATTCTAAGATATACTTGGGTGCAACTCCCCAGGGAAACATCAGATCACAAAATGGGTTGGTTTTTTAGCATTCCCGTCTCAAGACACTACTAATATACCTTTGTTTTTCGAATCTGAGCTTTGGTTCAAAAGTAACACGTTCTGGTTCAATTGAGTTTTTCTGCAAATTCTAAGATATACTTGGGTGCAACTCCCCAGGGAAACATCAGATCCCAAAATGGGTTGGTTTTTTAGCATTCCCGTCTCAAGACACTACTAATATACCTTTGTTTTTCGAATCTGAGCTTTGGTTCAAAAGTAACATGTTCTGGTTCAATTGAGTTTTTCTGCAAATTCTAAGATATACTTGGGTGCAACTCCCCAGGGAAACATCAGATCACAAAATGGGTTGGTTTTTTAGCATTCCCAACCCAGGATTCTACTAATATACGTTTGTTTTTCGAATCTGAGCTTTGGTTCAAAAGTAACACGTTCTGGTTCAATTGAGTTTTTCTGCAAATTCTAAGATATACTTGGGTGCAACTCCCCAGGGAAACATCAGATCACAAAATGGGTTGGTTTTTTAGGATTCCCGTCTCAAGACACTAGTAATATACCTTTGTTTTTCGAATCTGAGCTTTGGTTCAAAAGTAACACATTCTGGTTCAATTGAGTTTTTCTGCAAATTCTAAGATATACTTGGGTGCAACTCCCCAGGGAAACATCAGATCACAAAATGGGTTGGTTTTTTAGCATTCCCGACCCAGGACTCTACTAATATACGTTTGTTTTTCGAATTTGAGCTTTGGTTCAAAAGTAACATGTTCTGGTTGAAATCAGTTTTTCTGCAAATTCTAAGATATACTTGGGTGCAACTCCCCAGGGAAACATCAGATCACAAAATGGGTTGGTTTTTTAGCATTCCCGTCTCAAGACACTACTAATATACCTTTGTTTTTCGAATCTGAGCTTTGGTTCAAAAGTAACACGTTCTGGTTCAATTGAGTTTTTCTGCAAATTCTAAGATATACTTGGGTGCAACTCCCCAGGGAAACATCAGATCACAAAATGGGTTGGTTTTTTAGCATTCCCGACCCAGGACACTACTAATATACGTTTGTTTTTCGAATTTGAGCTTTGGTTCAAAAGTAACATGTTCTGGTTGAATTGCGTTTTTCTGCAAATTCTAAGATATACTTGGGTGTAACTCCCCAGGGAAACATCAGATCACAAAATGGGTTGGTTTTTTAGCATTCCCGACCCAGGACTCTACTAATATACCTTTGTTTTTCGAATTTGAGCTTTGGTTCAAAAGTAACATGTTCTGGTTGAAATCAGTTTTTCTGCAAATTCTAAGATATACTTGGGTGTAACTCCCCAGGGAAACATCAGATCACAAAATGGGTTGGTTTTTTAGCATTCCCGTCTCAAGACACTACTAATATACCTTTGTTTTTCGAATCTGAGCTTTGGTTCAAAAGTAACATGTTCTGGTTCAATTGAGTTTTTCTGCAAATTCTAAGATATACTTGGGTGCAACTCCCCAGGGAAACATCAGATCACAAAATGGGTTGGTTTTTTAGCATTCCCGTCTCAAGACACTACTAATATACCTTTGTTTTTCGAATCTGAGCTTTGGTTCAAAAGTAACACGTTCTGGTTCAATTGAGTTTTTCTGCAAATTCTAAGATATACTTGGGTGCAACTCCCCAGGGAAACATCAGATCACAAAATGGGTTGGTTTTTTAGCATTCCCGACCCAGGACTCTACTAATATACGTTTGTTTTTCGAATTTGAGCTTTGGTTCAAAAGTAACATGTTCTGGTTGAAATCAGTTTTTCTGCAAATTCTAAGATATACTTGGGTGTAACTCCCCAGGGAAACATCAGATCACAAAATGGGTTGGTTTTTTAGCATTCCCGACCCAGGACTCTACTAATATACGTTTGTTTTTCGAATTTGAGCTTTGGTTCAAAAGTAACATGTTCTGGTTGAAATCAGTTTTTCTGCAAATTCTAAGATATACTTGGGTGTAACTCCCCAGGGAAACATCAGATCACAAAATGGGTTGGTTTTTTAGCATTCCCGACCCAGGACTCTACTAATATACGTTTGTTTTTCGAATTTGAGCTTTGGTTCAAAAGTAACATGTTCTGGTTGAAATCAGTTTTTCTGCAAATTCTAAGATATACTTGGGTGCAACTCCCCAGGGAAACATCAGATCACAAAATGGGTTGGTTTTTTAGCATTCCCGACCCAGGACTCTACTAATATACGTTTGTTTTTCGAATTTGAGCTTTGGTTCAAAAGTAACATGTTCTGGTTGAAATCAGTTTTTCTGCAAATTCTAAGATATACTTGGGTGCAACTCCCCAGGGAAACATCAGATCACAAAATGGGTTGGTTTTTTAGCATTCCCAACCCAGGACACTACTAATATACCTTTGTCTTTCGAATCTGAGCTTTGGTTCAAAAGTAACACGTTCTGGTTCAATTGAGTTTTTCTGCAAATTCTAAGATATACTTGGGTGCAACTCCCCAGGGAAACATCAGATCACAAAATGGGTTGGTTTTTTAGCATTCCCAACCCAGGACACTACTAATATACGTTTGTTTTTCGAATCTGAGCTTTGGTTCAAAAGTAACACGTTCTGGTTCAATTGAGTTTTTCTGCAAATTCTAAGATATACTTGGGTGCAACTCCCCAGGGAAACATCAGATCACAAAATGGGTTGGTCTTTTAGCATTCCCGACCCAGGACTCTACTAATATACGTTTGTTTTTCGAATTTGAGCTTTGGTTCAAAAGTAACATGTTCTGGTTGAAATCAGTTTTTCTGCAAATTCTAAGATATACTTGGGTGCAACTCCCCAGGGAAACATCAGATCACAAAATGGGTTGGTTTTTTAGCATTCCCGTCTCAAGACACTACTAATATACCTTTGTTTTTCGAATCTGAGCTTTGGTTCAAAAGTAACATGTTCTGGTTGAAATCAGTTTTTCTGCAAATTCTAAGATATACTTGGGTGTAACTCCCCAGGGAAACATCAGATCACAAAATGGGTTGGTTTTTTAGCATTCCCGTCTCAAGACACTACTAATATACCTTTGTTTTTCGAATCTGAGCTTTGGTTCAAAAGTAACACGTTCTGGTTCAATTGAGTTTTTCTGCAAATTCTAAGATATACTTGGGTGCAACTCCCCAGGGAAAAATCAGATCACAAAATGGGTTGGTTTTTTAGCATTCCTGACCCAGGACTCTACTAATATACGTTTGTTTTTCGAATTTGAGCTTTGGTTCAAAAGTAACATGTTCTGGTTGAAATCAGTTTTTCTGCAAATTCTAAGATATACTTGGGTGCAACTCCCCAGGGAAACATCAGATCACAAAATGGGTTGGTTTTTTAGCATTCCCGTCTCAAGACACTACTAATATACCTTTGTTTTTCGAATCTGAGCTTTGGTTCAAAAGTAACATGTTCTGGTTCAATTGAGTTTTTCTGCAAATTCTAAGATATACTTGGGTGCAACTCCCCAGGGAAACATCAGATCCCAAAATGGGTTGGTTTTTTAGCATTCCCGTCTCAAGACACTACTAATATACCTTTGTTTTTCGAATCTGAGCTTTGGTTCAAAAGTAACATGTTCTGGTTCAATTGAGTTTTTCTGCAAATTCTAAGATATACTTGGGTGCAACTCCCCAGGGAAACATCAGATCACAAAATGGGTTGGTTTTTTAGCATTCCCAACCCAGGATTCTACTAATATACGTTTGTTTTTCGAATCTGAGCTTTGGTTCAAAAGTAACATGTTCTGGTTGAAATCAGTTTTTCTGCAAATTCTAAGATATACTTGGGTGCAACTCCCCAGGGAAACATCAGATCACAAAATGGGTTGGTTTTTTAGGATTCCCGTCTCAAGACACTAGTAATATACCTTTGTTTTTCGAATCTGAGCTTTGGTTCAAAAGTAACACATTCTGGTTCAATTGAGTTTTTCTGCAAATTCTAAGATATACTTGGGTGCAACTCCCCAGGGAAACATCAGATCACAAAATGGGTTGGTTTTTTAGCATTCCCGACCCAGGACTCTACTAATATACGTTTGTTTTTCGAATTTGAGCTTTGGTTCAAAAGTAACATGTTCTGGTTGAAATCAGTTTTTCTGCAAATTCTAAGATATACTTGGGTGCAACTCCCCAGGGAAACATCAGATCACAAAATGGGTTGGTTTTTTAGCATTCCCGTCTCAAGACACTACTAATATACCTTTGTTTTTCGAATCTGAGCTTTGGTTCAAAAGTAACACGTTCTGGTTCAATTGAGTTTTTCTGCAAATTCTAAGATATACTTGGGTGCAACTCCCCAGGGAAACATCAGATCACAAAATGGGTTGGTTTTTTAGCATTCCCGACCCAGGACACTACTAATATACGTTTGTTTTTCGAATTTGAGCTTTGGTTCAAAAGTAACATGTTCTGGTTGAATTGCGTTTTTCTGCAAATTCTAAGATATACTTGGGTGTAACTCCCCAGGGAAACATCAGATCACAAAATGGGTTGGTTTTTTAGCATTCCCGACCCAGGACTCTACTAATATACCTTTGTTTTTCGAATTTGAGCTTTGGTTCAAAAGTAACATGTTCTGGTTGAAATCAGTTTTTCTGCAAATTCTAAGATATACTTGGGTGTAACTCCCCAGGGAAACATCAGATCACAAAATGGGTTGGTTTTTTAGCATTCCCGTCTCAAGACACTACTAATATACCTTTGTTTTTCGAATCTGAGCTTTGGTTCAAAAGTAACATGTTCTGGTTCAATTGAGTTTTTCTGCAAATTCTAAGATATACTTGGGTGCAACTCCCCAGGGAAACATCAGATCACAAAATGGGTTGGTTTTTTAGCATTCCCGTCTCAAGACACTACTAATATACCTTTGTTTTTCGAATCTGAGCTTTGGTTCAAAAGTAACACGTTCTGGTTCAATTGAGTTTTTCTGCAAATTCTAAGATATACTTGGGTGCAACTCCCCAGGGAAACATCAGATCACAAAATGGGTTGGTTTTTTAGCATTCCCGACCCAGGACTCTACTAATATACGTTTGTTTTTCGAATTTGAGCTTTGGTTCAAAAGTAACATGTTCTGGTTGAAATCAGTTTTTCTGCAAATTCTAAGATATACTTGGGTGTAACTCCCCAGGGAAACATCAGATCACAAAATGGGTTGGTTTTTTAGCATTCCCGACCCAGGACTCTACTAATATACGTTTGTTTTTCGAATTTGAGCTTTGGTTCAAAAGTAACATGTTCTGGTTGAAATCAGTTTTTCTGCAAATTCTAAGATATACTTGGGTGTAACTCCCCAGGGAAACATCAGATCACAAAATGGGTTGGTTTTTTAGCATTCCCGACCCAGGACTCTACTAATATACGTTTGTTTTTCGAATTTGAGCTTTGGTTCAAAAGTAACATGTTCTGGTTGAAATCAGTTTTTCTGCAAATTCTAAGATATACTTGGGTGCAACTCCCCAGGGAAACATCAGATCACAAAATGGGTTGGTTTTTTAGCATTCCCGACCCAGGACTCTACTAATATACGTTTGTTTTTCGAATTTGAGCTTTGGTTCAAAAGTAACATGTTCTGGTTGAAATCAGTTTTTCTGCAAATTCTAAGATATACTTGGGTGCAACTCCCCAGGGAAACATCAGATCACAAAATGGGTTGGTTTTTTAGCATTCCCAACCCAGGACACTACTAATATACCTTTGTCTTTCGAATCTGAGCTTTGGTTCAAAAGTAACACGTTCTGGTTCAATTGAGTTTTTCTGCAAATTCTAAGATATACTTGGGTGCAACTCCCCAGGGAAACATCAGATCACAAAATGGGTTGGTTTTTTAGCATTCCCAACCCAGGACACTACTAATATACGTTTGTTTTTCGAATCTGAGCTTTGGTTCAAAAGTAACACGTTCTGGTTCAATTGAGTTTTTCTGCAAATTCTAAGATATACTTGGGTGCAACTCCCCAGGGAAACATCAGATCACAAAATGGGTTGGTCTTTTAGCATTCCCGACCCAGGACTCTACTAATATACGTTTGTTTTTCGAATTTGAGCTTTGGTTCAAAAGTAACATGTTCTGGTTGAAATCAGTTTTTCTGCAAATTCTAAGATATACTTGGGTGCAACTCCCCAGGGAAACATCAGATCACAAAATGGGTTGGTTTTTTAGCATTCCCGTCTCAAGACACTACTAATATACCTTTGTTTTTCGAATCTGAGCTTTGGTTCAAAAGTAACATGTTCTGGTTGAAATCAGTTTTTCTGCAAATTCTAAGATATACTTGGGTGTAACTCCCCAGGGAAACATCAGATCACAAAATGGGTTGGTTTTTTAGCATTCCCGTCTCAAGACACTACTAATATACCTTTGTTTTTCGAATCTGAGCTTTGGTTCAAAAGTAACACGTTCTGGTTCAATTGAGTTTTTCTGCAAATTCTAAGATATACTTGGGTGCAACTCCCCAGGGAAAAATCAGATCACAAAATGGGTTGGTTTTTTAGCATTCCTGACCCAGGACTCTACTAATATACGTTTGTTTTTCGAATTTGAGCTTTGGTTCAAAAGTAACATGTTCTGGTTGAAATCAGTTTTTCTGCAAATTCTAAGATATACTTGGGTGCAACTCCCCAGGGAAACATCAGATCACAAAATGGGTTGGTTTTTTAGCATTCCCGTCTCAAGACACTACTAATATACCTTTGTTTTTCGAATCTGAGCTTTGGTTCAAAAGTAACATGTTCTGGTTCAATTGAGTTTTTCTGCAAATTCTAAGATATACTTGGGTGCAACTCCCCAGGGAAACATCAGATCCCAAAATGGGTTGGTTTTTTAGCATTCCCGTCTCAAGACACTACTAATATACCTTTGTTTTTCGAATCTGAGCTTTGGTTCAAAAGTAACATGTTCTGGTTCAATTGAGTTTTTCTGCAAATTCTAAGATATACTTGGGTGCAACTCCCCAGGGAAACATCAGATCACAAAATGGGTTGGTTTTTTAGCATTCCCAACCCAGGATTCTACTAATATACGTTTGTTTTTCGAATCTGAGCTTTGGTTCAAAAGTAACACGTTCTGGTTCAATTGAGTTTTTCTACAAATTCTAAGATATACTTGGGTGCAACTCCCCAGGGAAACATCAGATCACAAAATGGGTTGGTTTTTTAGCATTCCCGTCTCAAGACACTAGTAATATACCTTTGTTTTTCGAATCTGAGCTTTGGTTCAAAAGTAACACATTCTGGTTCAATTGAGTTTTTCTGCAAATTCTAAGATATACTTGGGTGCAACTCCCCAGGGAAACATCAGATCACAAAATGGGTTGGTTTTTTAGCATTCCCGACCCAGGACTCTACTAATATACGTTTGTTTTTCGAATCTGAGCTTTGGTTCAAAAGTAACATGTTCTGGTTGAAATCAGTTTTTCTGCAAATTCTAAGATATACTTGGGTGTAACTCCCCAGGGAAACATCAGATCACAAAATGGGTTGGTTTTTTAGCATTCCCGACCCAGGACTCTACTAATATACGTTTGTTTTTCGAATTTGAGCTTTGGTTCAAAAGTAACATGTTCCGGTTGAAATCAGTTTTTCTGCAAATTCTAAGATATACTTGGGTGCAACTCCCCAGGGAAACATCAGATCACAAAATGGGTTGGTTTTTTAGCATTCCCGTCTCAAGACACTACTAATATACCTTTGTTTTTCGAATCTGAGCTTTGGTTCAAAAGTAACATGTTCTGGTTCAATTGAGTTTTTCTGCAAATTCTAAGATATACTTGGGTGCAACTCCCCAGGGAAACATCAGATCCCAAAATGGGTTGGTTTTTTAGCATTCCCGTCTCAAGACACTACTAATATACCTTTGTTTTTCGAATCTGAGCTTTGGTTCAAAAGTAACATGTTCTGGTTCAATTGAGTTTTTCTGCAAATTCTAAGATATACTTGGGTGCAACTCCCCAGGGAAACATCAGATCACAAAATGGGTTGGTTTTTTAGCATTCCCAACCCAGGATTCTACTAATATACGTTTGTTTTTCGAATCTGAGCTTTGGTTCAAAAGTAACACGTTCTGGTTCAATTGAGTTTTTCTGCAAATTCTAAGATATACTTGGGTGCAACTCCCCAGGGAAACATCAGATCACAAAATGGGTTGGTTTTTTAGCATTCCCGTCTCAAGACACTAGTAATATACCTTTGTTTTTCGAATCTGAGCTTTGGTTCAAAAGTAACACATTCTGGTTCAATTGAGTTTTTCTGCAAATTCTAAGATATACTTGGGTGCAACTCCCCAGGGAAACATCAGATCACAAAATGGGTTGGTTTTTTAGCATTCCCGACCCAGGACTCTACTAATATACGTTTGTTTTTCGAATTTGAGCTTTGGTTCAAAAGTAACATGTTCTGGTTGAAATCAGTTTTTCTGCAAATTCTAAGATATACTTGGGTGTAACTCCCCAGGGAAACATCAGATCACAAAATGGGTTGGTTTTTTAGCATTCCCGACCCAGGACTCTACTAATATACGTTTGTTTTTCGAATTTGAGCTTTGGTTCAAAAGTAACATGTTCTGGTTGAAATCAGTTTTTCTGCAAATTCTAAGATATACTTGGGTGTAACTCCCCAGGGAAACATCAGATCACAAAATGGGTTGGTTTTTTAGCATTCCCGACCCAGGACTCTACTAATATACGTTTGTTTTTCGAATTTGAGCTTTGGTTCAAAAGTAACATGTTCTGGTTGAAATCAGTTTTTCTGCAAATTCTAAGATATACTTGGGTGCAACTCCCCAGGGAAACATCAGATCACAAAATGGGTTGGTTTTTTAGCATTCCCGACCCAGGACTCTACTAATATACGTTTGTTTTTCGAATTTGAGCTTTGGTTCAAAAGTAACATGTTCTGGTTGAAATCAGTTTTTCTGCAAATTCTAAGATATACTTGGGTGCAACTCCCCAGGGAAACATCAGATCACAAAATGGGTTGGTTTTTTAGCATTCCCAACCCAGGACACTACTAATATACCTTTGTCTTTCGAATCTGAGCTTTGGTTCAAAAGTAACACGTTCTGGTTCAATTGAGTTTTTCTGCAAATTCTAAGATATACTTGGGTGCAACTCCCCAGGGAAACATCAGATCACAAAATGGGTTGGTTTTTTAGCATTCCCAACCCAGGACACTACTACTATACGTTTGTTTTTCGAATCTGAGCTTTGGTTCAAAAGTAACACGTTCTGGTTCAATTGAGTTTTTCTGCAAATTCTAAGATATACTTGGGTGCAACTCCCCAGGGAAACATCAGATCACAAAATGGGTTGGTCTTTTAGCATTCCCGACCCAGGACTCTACTAATATACGTTTGTTTTTCGAATTTGAGCTTTGGTTCAAAAGTAACATGTTCTGGTTGAAATCAGTTTTTCTGCAAATTCTAAGATATACTTGGGTGTAACTCCCCAGGGAAACATCAGATCACAAAATGGGTTGGTTTTTTAGCATTCCCGTCTCAAGACACTACTAATATACCTTTGTTTTTCGAATCTGAGCTTTGGTTCAAAAGTAACACGTTCTGGTTCAATTGAGTTTTTCTGCAAATTCTAAGATATACTTGGGTGCAACTCCCCAGGGAAAAATCAGATCACAAAATGGGTTGGTTTTTTAGCATTCCCGACCCAGGACTCTACTAATATACGTTTGTTTTTCGAATTTGAGCTTTGGTTCAAAAGTAACATGTTCTGGTTGAAATCAGTTTTTCTGCAAATTCTAAGATATACTTGGGTGTAACTCCCCAGGGAAACATCAGATCACAAAATGGGTTGGTTTTTTAGCATTCCCGTCTCAAGACACTACTAATATACCTTTGTTTTTCGAATCTGAGCTTTGGTTCAAAAGTAACATGTTCTGGTTCAATTGAGTTTTTCTGCAAATTCTAAGATATACTTGGGTGCAACTCCCCAGGGAAACATCAGATCCCAAAATGGGTTGGTTTTTTAGCATTCCCGTCTCAAGACACTACTAATATACCTTTGTTTTTCGAATCTGAGCTTTGGTTCAAAAGTAACATGTTCTGGTTCAATTGAGTTTTTCTGCAAATTCTAAGATATACTTGGGTGCAACTCCCCAGGGAAACATCAGATCACAAAATGGGTTGGTTTTTTAGCATTCCCAACCCAGGATTCTACTAATATACGTTTGTTTTTCGAATCTGAGCTTTGGTTCAAAAGTAACACGTTCTGGTTCAATTGAGTTTTTCTACAAATTCTAAGATATACTTGGGTGCAACTCCCCAGGGAAACATCAGATCACAAAATGGGTTGGTTTTTTAGCATTCCCGACCCAGGACTCTACTAATATACGTTTGTTTTTCGAATTTGAGCTTTGGTTCAAAAGTAACATGTTCCGGTTGAAATCAGTTTTTCTGCAAATTCTAAGATATACTTGGGTGCAACTCCCCAGGGAAACATCAGATCACAAAATGGGTTGGTTTTTTAGCATTCCCGTCTCAAGACACTACTAATATACCTTTGTTTTTCGAATCTGAGCTTTGGTTCAAAAGTAACATGTTCTGGTTGAATTGAGTTTTTCTGCAAATTCTAAGATATACTTGGGTGCAACTCCCCAGGGAAACATCAGATCCCAAAATGGGTTGGTTTTTTAGCATTCCCGTCTCAAGACACTACTAATATACCTTTGTTTTTCGAATCTGAGCTTTGGTTCAAAAGTAACATGTTCTGGTTCAATTGAGTTTTTCTGCAAATTCTAAGATATACTTGGGTGCAACTCCCCAGGGAAACATCAGATCACAAAATGGGTTGGTTTTTTAGCATTCCCAACCCAGGATTCTACTAATATACGTTTGTTTTTCGAATCTGAGCTTTGGTTCAAAAGTAACACGTTCTGGTTCAATTGAGTTTTTCTGCAAATTCTAAGATATACTTGGGTGCAACTCCCCAGGGAAACATCAGATCACAAAATGGGTTGGTTTTTTAGCATTCCCGTCTCAAGACACTAGTAATATACCTTTGTTTTTCGAATCTGAGCTTTGGTTCAAAAGTAACACATTCTGGTTCAATTGAGTTTTTCTGCAAATTCTAAGATATACTTGGGTGCAACTCCCCAGGGAAACATCAGATCACAAAATGGGTTGGTTTTTTAGCATTCCCGACCCAGGACTCTACTAATATACGTTTGTTTTTCGAATTTGAGCTTTGGTTCAAAAGTAACATGTTCTAGTTGAAATCAGTTTTTCTGCAAATTCTAAGATATACTTGGGTGCAACTCCCCAGGGAAACATCAGATCACAAAATGGGTTGGTTTTTTAGCATTCCCAACCCAGGATTCTACTAATATACGTTTGTTTTTCGAATCTGAGCTTTGGTTCAAAAGTAACACGTTCTGGTTCAATTGAGTTTTTCTGCAAATTCTAAGATATACTTGGGTGCAACTCCCCAGGGAAACATCAGATCACAAAATGGGTTGGTTTTTTAGCATTCCCGTCTCAAGACACTAGTAATATACCTTTGTTTTTCGAATCTGAGCTTTGGTTCAAAAGTAACACATTCTGGTTCAATTGAGTTTTTCTGCAAATTCTAAGATATACTTGGGTGCAACTCCCCAGGGAAACATCAGATCACAAAATGGGTTGGTTTTTTAGCATTCCCGACCCAGGACTCTACTAATATACGTTTGTTTTTCGAATCTGAGCTTTGGTTCAAAAGTAACATGTTCTGGTTGAAATCAGTTTTTCTGCAAATTCTAAGATATACTTGGGTGTAACTCCCCAGGGAAACATCAGATCACAAAATGGGTTGGTTTTTTAGCATTCCCGACCCAGGACTCTACTAATATACGTTTGTTTTTCGAATTTGAGCTTTGGTTCAAAAGTAACATGTTCTGGTTGAAATCAGTTTTTCTGCAAATTCTAAGATATACTTGGGTGCAACTCCCCAGGGAAACATCAGATCACAAAATGGGTTGGTTTTTTAGCATTCCCGTCTCAAGACACTACTAATATACCTTTGTTTTTCGAATCTGAGCTTTGGTTCAAAAGTAACATGTTCTGGTTCAATTGAGTTTTTCTGCAAATTCTAAGATATACTTGGGTGCAACTCCCCAGGGAAACATCAGATCCCAAAATGGGTTGGTTTTTTAGCATTCCCGTCTCAAGACACTACTAATATACCTTTGTTTTTCGAATCTGAGCTTTGGTTCAAAAGTAACATGTTCTGGTTCAATTGAGTTTTTCTGCAAATTCTAAGATATACTTGGGTGCAACTCCCCAGGGAAACATCAGATCACAAAATGGGTTGGTTTTTTAGCATTCCCAACCCAGGATTCTACTAATATACGTTTGTTTTTCGAATCTGAGCTTTGGTTCAAAAGTAACACGTTCTGGTTCAATTGAGTTTTTCTGCAAATTCTAAGATATACTTGGGTGCAACTCCCCAGGGAAACATCAGATCACAAAATGGGTTGGTTTTTTAGGATTCCCGTCTCAAGACACTAGTAATATACCTTTGTTTTTCGAATCTGAGCTTTGGTTCAAAAGTAACACATTCTGGTTCAATTGAGTTTTTCTGCAAATTCTAAGATATACTTGGGTGCAACTCCCCAGGGAAACATCAGATCACAAAATGGGTTGGTTTTTTAGCATTCCCGACCCAGGACTCTACTAATATACGTTTGTTTTTCGAATTTGAGCTTTGGTTCAAAAGTAACATGTTCTGGTTGAAATCAGTTTTTCTGCAAATTCTAAGATATACTTGGGTGTAACTCCCCAGGGAAACATCAGATCACAAAATGGGTTGGTTTTTTAGCATTCCCGACCCAGGACTCTACTAATATACGTTTGTTTTTCGAATTTGAGCTTTGGTTCAAAAGTAACATGTTCTGGTTGAAATCAGTTTTTCTGCAAATTCTAAGATATACTTGGGTGCAACTCCCCAGGGAAACATCAGATCACAAAATGGGTTGGTTTTTTAGCATTCCCGTCTCAAGACACTACTAATATACCTTTGTTTTTCGAATCTGAGCTTTGGTTCAAAAGTAACATGTTCTGGTTCAATTGAGTTTTTCTGCAAATTCTAAGATATACTTGGGTGCAACTCCCCAGGGAAACATCAGATCACAAAATGGGTTGGTTTTTTAGCATTCCCGTCTCAAGACACTACTAATATACCTTTGTTTTTCGAATCTGAGCTTTGGTTCAAAAGTAACACGTTCTGGTTCAATTGAGTTTTTCTGCAAATTCTAAGATATACTTGGGTGCAACTCCCCAGGGAAACATCAGATCACAAAATGGGTTGGTTTTTTAGCATTCCCAACCCAGGACACTACTAATATACGTTTGTTTTTCGAATCTGAGCTTTGGTTCAAAAGTAACACGTTCTGGTTCAATTGAGTCTTTCTGCAAATTCTAAGATATACTTGGGTGCAACTCCCCAGGGAAACATCAGATCACAAAATGGGTTGGTCTTTTAGCATTCCCGACCCAGGACTCTACTAATATACGTTTGTTTTTCGAATTTGAGCTTTGGTTCAAAAGTAACATGTTCTGGTTGAAATCAGTTTTTCTGCAATTTCTAAGATATACTTGGGTGTAACTCCCCAGGGAAACATCAGATCACAAAATGGGTTGGTTTTTTAGCATTCCCGTCTCAAGACACTACTAATATACCTTTGTTTTTCGAATCTGAGCTTTGGTTCAAAAGTAACACGTTCTGGTTCAATTGAGTTTTTCTGCAAATTCTAAGATATACTTGGGTGCAACTCCCCAGGGAAACATCAGATCACAAAATGGGTTGGTTTTTTAGCATTCCCGACCCAGGACTCTACTAATATACGTTTGTTTTTCGAATTTGAGCTTTGGTTCAAAAGTAACATGTTCTGGTTGAAATCAGTTTTTCTGCAAATTCTAAGATATACTTGGGTGTAACTCCCCAGGGAAACATCAGATCACAAAATGGGTTGGTTTATTAGCATTCCCGACCCAGGACTCTACTAATATACGTTTGTTTTTCGAATTTGAGCTTTGGTTCAAAAGTAATATGTTCTGGTTGAAATCAGTTTTTCTGCAAATTCTAAGATATACTTGGGTGTAACTCCCCAGGGAAACATCAGATCACAAAATGGGTTGGTTTTTTAGCATTCCCGTCTCAAGACACTACTAATATACCTTTGTTTTTCGAATCTGAGCTTTGGTTCAAAAGTAACATGTTCTGGTTCAATTGAGTTTTTCTGCAAATTCTAAGATATACTTGGGTGCAACTCCCCAGGGAAACATCAGATCACAAAATGGGTTGGTTTTTTAGCATTCCCGTCTCAAGACACTACTAATATACCTTTGTTTTTCGAATTTGAGCTTTGGTTCAAAAGTAACATGTTCTGGTTGAAATCAGTTTTTCTGCAAATTCTAAGATATACTTGGGTGTAACTCCCCAGGGAAACATCAGATCACAAAATGGGTTGGTTTTTTAGCATTCCCGACCCAGGACACTACTAATATACGTTTGTTTTTCGAATTTGAGCTTTGGTTCAAAAGTAACATGTTCTGGTTGAAATCAGTTTTTCTGCAAATTCTAAGATATACTTGGGTGTAACTCCCCAGGGAAACATCAGATCACAAAATGGGTTGGTTTTTTAGCATTCCCGTCTCAAGACACTACTAATATACCTTTGTTTTTCGAATCTGAGCTTTGGTTCAAAAGTAACATGTTCTGGTTCAATTGAGTTTTTCTGCAAATTCTAAGATATACTTGGGTGCAACTCCCCAGGGAAACATCAGATCACAAAATGGGTTGGTTTTTTAGCATTCCCGTCTCAAGACACTACTAATATACCTTTGTTTTTCGAATCTGAGCTTTGGTTCAAAAGTAACACGTTCTGGTTCAATTGAGTTTTTCTGCAAATTCTAAGATATACTTGGGTGCAACTCCCCAGGGAAACATCAGATCACAAAATGGGTTGGTTTTTTAGCATTCCCAACCCAGGACACTACTAATATACGTTTGTTTTTCGAATCTGAGCTTTGGTTCAAAAGTAACACGTTCTGGTTCAATTGAGTTTTTCTGCAAATTCTAAGATATACTTGGGTGCAACTCCCCAGGGAAACATCAGATCACAAAATGGGTTGGTCTTTTAGCATTCCCGACCCAGGACTCTACTAATATACGTTTGTTTTTCGAATTTGAGCTTTGGTTCAAAAGTAACATGTTCTGGTTGAAATCAGTTTTTCTGCAATTTCTAAGATATACTTGGGTGTAACTCCCCAGGGAAACATCAGATCACAAAATGGGTTGGTTTTTTAGCATTCCCGTCTCAAGACACTACTAATATACCTTTGTTTTTCGAATCTGAGCTTTGGTTCAAAAGTAACACGTTCTGGTTCAATTGAGTTTTTCTGCAAATTCTAAGATATACTTGGGTGCAACTCCCCAGGGAAACATCAGATCACAAAATGGGTTGGTTTTTTAGCATTCCCGACCCAGGACTCTACTAATATACGTTTGTTTTTCGAATTTGAGCTTTGGTTCAAAAGTAACATGTTCTGGTTGAAATCAGTTTTTCTGCAAATTCTAAGATATACTTGGGTGTAACTCCCCAGGGAAACATCAGATCACAAAATGGGTTGGTTTTTTAGCATTCCCGACCCAGGACTCTACTAATATACGTTTGTTTTTCGAATTTGAGCTTTGGTTCAAAAGTAACATGTTCTGGTTGAAATCAGTTTTTCTGCAAATTCTAAGATATACTTGGGTGTAACTCCCCAGGGAAACATCAGATCACAAAATGGGTTGGTTTATTAGCATTCCCGACCCAGGACTCTACTAATATACGTTTGTTTTTCGAATTTGAGCTTTGGTTCAAAAGTAATATGTTCTGGTTGAAATCAGTTTTTCTGCAAATTCTAAGATATACTTGGGTGTAACTCCCCAGGGAAACATCAGATCACAAAATGGGTTGGTTTTTTAGCATTCCCGTCTCAAGACACTACTAATATACCTTTGTTTTTCGAATCTGAGCTTTGGTTCAAAAGTAACATGTTCTGGTTCAATTGAGTTTTTCTGCAAATTCTAAGATATACTTGGGTGCAACTCCCCAGGGAAACATCAGATCACAAAATGGGTTGGTTTTTTAGCATTCCCGTCTCAAGACACTACTAATATACCTTTGTTTTTCGAATCTGAGCTTTGGTTCAAAAGTAACACGTTCTGGTTCAATTGAGTTTTTCTGCAAATTCTAAGATATACTTGGGTGCAACTCCACAGGGAAACATCAGATCACAAAATGGGTTGGTTTTTTAGCATTCCCAACCCAGGACACTACTAATATACGTTTGTTTTTCGAATCTGAGCTTTGGTTCAAAAGTAACACGTTCTGGTTCAATTGAGTTTTTCTGCAAATTCTAAGATATACTTGGGTGCAACTCCCCAGGGAAACATCAGATCACAAAATGGGTTGGTCTTTTAGCATTCCCGACCCAGGACTCTACTAATATACGTTTGTTTTTCGAATTTGAGCTTTGGTTCAAAAGTAACATGTTCTGGTTGAAATCAGTTTTTCTGCAATTTCTAAGATATACTTGGGTGTAACTCCCCAGGGAAACATCAGATCACAAAATGGGTTGGTTTTTTAGCATTCCCGTCTCAAGACACTACTAATATACCTTTGTTTTTCGAATCTGAGCTTTGGTTCAAAAGTAACACGTTCTGGTTCAATTGAGTTTTTCTGCAAATTCTAAGATATACTTGGGTGCAACTCCCCAGGGAAACATCAGATCACAAAATGGGTTGGTTTTTTAGCATTCCCGACCCAGGACTCTACTAATATACGTTTGTTTTTCGAATTTGAGCTTTGGTTCAAAAGTAACATGTTCTGGTTGAAATCAGTTTTTCTGCAAATTCTAAGATATACTTGGGTGTAACTCCCCAGGGAAACATCAGATCACAAAATGGGTTGGTTTTTTAGCATTCCCGACCCAGGACTCTACTAATATACGTTTGTTTTTCGAATTTGAGCTTTGGTTCAAAAGTAACATGTTCTGGTTGAAATCAGTTTTTCTGCAAATTCTAAGATATACTTGGGTGCAACTCCCCAGGGAAACATCAGATCACAAAATGGGTTGGTTTTTTAGCATTCCCGACCCAGGACTCTACTAATATACGTTTGTTTTTCGAATTTGAGCTTTGGTTCAAAAGTAACATGTTCTGGTTGAAATCAGTTTTTCTGCAAATTCTAAGATATACTTGGGTGCAACTCCCCAGGGAAACATCAGATCACAAAATGGGTTGGTTTTTTAGCATTCCCAACCCAGGACACTACTAATATACGTTTGTTTTTCGAATCTGAGCTTTGGTTCAAAAGTAACACGTTCTGGTTCAATTGAGTTTTTCTGCAAATTCTAAGATATACTTGGGTGTAACTCCCCAAGGAAACATCAGATCACAAAATGGGTTGGTCTTTTAGCATTCCCGACCCAGGACTCTACTAATATACGTTTGTTTTTCGAATTTGAGCTTTGGTTCAAAAGTAACATGTTCTGGTTGAAATCAGTTTTTCTGCAAATTCTAAGATATACTTGGGTGTAACTCCCCAGGGAAACATCAGATCACAAAATGGGTTGGTTTTTTAGCATTCCCGACCCAGGACTCTACTAATATACGTTTGTTTTTCGAATTTGAGCTTTGGTTCAAAAGTAACATGTTCTGGTTGAAATCAGTTTTTCTGCAAATTCTAAGATATACTTGGGTGCAACTCCCCAGGGAAACATCAGATCACAAAATGGGTTGGTTTTTTAGCATTCCCGTCTCAAGACACTACTAATATACCTTTGTTTTTCGAATCTGAGCTTTGGTTCAAAAGTAACATGTTCTGGTTGAAATCAGTTTTTCTGCAAATTCTAAGATATACTTGGGTGTAACTCCCCAGGGAAACATCAGATCACAAAATGGGTTGGTTTTTTAGCATTCCCGTCTCAAGACACTACTAATATACCTTTGTTTTTTGAATCTGAGCTTTGGTTCAAAAGTAACACGTTCTGGTTCAATTGAGTTTTTCTGCAAATTCTAAGATCTACTTGGGTGCAACTCCCCAGGGAAACATCAAATCACAAAATGGGTTGGTTTTTTAGCATTCCCGACCCAGGACTCTACTAATATACGTTTGTTTTTCGAATTTGAGCTTAGGTTCAAAAGTAACATGTTCTGGTTGAAATCAGTTTTTCTGCAAATTCTAAGATATACTTGGGTGCAACTCCCCAGGGAAACATCAGATCACAAAATGGGTTGGTTTTTTAGCATTCCCGTCTCAAGACACTACTAATATACCTTTGTTTTTCGAATCTGAGCTTTGGTTCAAAAGTAACACGTTCTGGTTCAATTGAGTTTTTCTGCAAATTCTAAGATATACTTGGGTGCAACTCCCCAGGGAAACATCAGATCACAAAATGGGTTGGTTTTTTAGCATTCCCGACCCAGGACTCTACTAATATACGTTTGTTTTTCGAATTTGAGCTTTGGTTCAAAAGTAACATGTTCTGGTTGAAATCAGTTTTTCTGCAAATTCTAAGATATACTTGGGTGTAACTCCCCAGGGAAACATCAGATCACAAAATGGGTTGGTTTTTTAGCATTCCCGACCCAGGACTCTACTAATATACGTTTGTTTTTCGAATTTGAGCTTTGGTTCAAAAGTAACATGTTCTGGTTGAAATCAGTTTTTCTGCAAATTCTAAGATATACTTGGGTGTAACTCCCCAGGGAAACATCAGATCACAAAATGGGTTGGTTTTTTAGCATTCCCATCTCAAGACACTACTAATACACCTTTGTTTTTCGAATTTGAGCTTTGGTTCAAAAGTAACATGTTCTGGTTGAATTGAGTTTTTCTGCAAATTCTAAGATATACTTGGGTGTAACTCCCCAGGGAAACATCAGATCACAAAATGGGTTGGTTTTTTAGCATTCCCGACCCAGGACACTACTAATATACGTTTGTTTTTCGAATTTGAGCTTTGGTTCAAAAGTAACATGTTCTGGTTGAATTGAGTTTTTCTGCAAATTCTAAGATATACTTGGGTGTAACTCCCCAGGGAAACATCAGATCACAAAATGGGTTGGTTTTTTAGCATTCCCGACCCAGGACACTACTAATATACGTTTGTTTTTCGAATTTGAGCTTTGGTTCAAAAGTAACATGTTCTGGTTGAATTGAGTTTTTCTGCAAATTCTAAGATATACTTGGGTGTAACTCCCCAGGGAAACATCAGATCACAAAATGGGTTGGTTTTTTAGCATTCCCGACCCAGGACTCTACTAATATACGTTTGTTTTTCGAATTTGAGCTTTGGTTCAAAAGTAACATGTTCTGGTTGAAATCAGTTTTTCTGCAAATTCTAAGATATACTTGGGTGCAACTCCCCAGGGAAACATCAGATCACAAAATGGGTTGGTTTTTTAGCATTCCCGTCTCAAGACACTACTAATATACCTTTGTTTTTCGAATCTGAGCTTTGGTTCAAAAGTAACATGTTCTGGTTGAAATCAGTTTTTCTGCAAATTCTAAGATATACTTGGGTGTAACTCCCCAGGGAAACATCAGATCACAAAATGGGTTGGTTTTTTAGCATTCCCGTCTCAAGACACTACTAATATACCTTTGTTTTTTGAATCTGAGCTTTGGTTCAAAAGTAACACGTTCTGGTTCAATTGAGTTTTTCTGCAAATTCTAAGATATACTTGGGTGCAACTCCCCAGGGAAACATCAAATCACAAAATGGGTTGGTTTTTTAGCATTCCCGACCCAGGACTCTACTAATATACGTTTGTTTTTCGAATTTGAGCTTAGGTTCAAAAGTAACATGTTCTGGTTGAAATCAGTTTTTCTGCAAATTCTAAGATATACTTGGGTGCAACTCCCCAGGGAAACATCAGATCACAAAATGGGTTGGTTTTTTAGCATTCCCGTCTCAAGACACTACTAATATACCTTTGTTTTTCGAATCTGAGCTTTGGTTCAAAAGTAACACGTTCTGGTTCAATTGAGTTTTTCTGCAAATTCTAAGATATACTTGGGTGCAACTCCCCAGGGAAACATCAGATCACAAAATGGGTTGGTTTTTTAGCATTCCCATCTCAAGACACTACTAATACACCTTTGTTTTTCGAATTTGAGCTTTGGTTCAAAAGTAACATGTTCTGGTTGAATTGAGTTTTTCTGCAAATTCTAAGATATACTTGGGTGTAACTCCCCAGGGAAACATCAGATCACAAAATGGGTTGGTTTTTTAGCATTCCCGACCCAGGACACTACTAATATACGTTTGTTTTTCGAATTTGAGCTTTGGTTCAAAAGTAACATGTTCTGGTTGAATTGAGTTTTTCTGCAAATTCTAAGATATACTTGGGTGTAACTCCCCAGGGAAACATCAGATCACAAAATGGGTTGGTTTTTTAGCATTCCCGACCCAGGACACTACTAATATACGTTTGTTTTTCGAATTTGAGCTTTGGTTCAAAAGTAACATGTTCTGGTTGAATTGAGTTTTTCTGCAAATTCTAAGATATACTTGGGTGTAACTCCCCAGGGAAACATCAGATCACAAAATGGGTTGGTTTTTTTAGCATTCCCGTCTCAAGACACTACTAATATACCTTTGTTTTTCGAATCTGAGCTTTGGTTCAAAAGTAACACGTTCTGGTTCAATTGAGTTTTTCTGCAAATTCTAAGATATACTTGGGTGTAACTCTCCAGGGAAACATCAGATCACAAAATGGGTTGGTTTTTTAGCATTCCCGACCCAGGACACTACTAATATACGTTTGTTTTTCGAATTTGAGCTTTGGTTCAAAAGTAACATGTTCTGGTTGAAATCAGTTTTTCTGCAAATTCTAAGATATACTTGGGTGTAATTCCCCAGGGAAACATCAGATCACAAAATGGGTTGGTTTTTTAGCATTCCCATCTCAAGACACTACTAATACACCTTTGTTTTTCGAATTTGAGCTTTGTTTCAAAAGTAACATGTTCTGGTTGAAATCAGTTTTTCTGCAAATTCTAAGATATACTTGGGTGTAACTCCCCAGGGAAACATCAGATCACAAAATGGGTTGGTTTTTTAGCATTCCCGACCCAGGACACTACTAATATACGTTTGTTTTTCGAATTTGAGCTTTGGTTCAAAAGTAACATGTTCTGGTTGAATTGAGTTTTTCTGCAAATTCTAAGATATACTTGGGTGTAACTCCCCAGGGAAACATCAGATCACAAAATGGGTTGGTTTTTTAGCATTCCCGACCCAGGACTCTACTAATATACGTTTGTTTTTCGAATTTGAGCTTTGGTTCAAAAGTAACATGTTCTGGTTGAAATCAGTTTTTCTGCAAATTCTAAGATATACTTGGGTGTAACTCCCCAGGGAAACATCAGATCACAAAATGGGTTGGTTTTTTAGCATTCCCGTCTCAAGACACTACTAATATACCTTTGTTTTTCGAATCTGAGCTTTGGTTCAAAAGTAACATGTTCTGGTTCAATTGAGTTTTTCTGCAAATTCTAAGATATACTTGGGTGCAACTCCCCAGGGAAACATCAGATCCCAAAATGGGTTGGTTTTTTAGCATTCCCGTCTCAAGACACTACTAATATACCTTTGTTTTTCGAATCTGAGCTTTGGTTCAAAAGTAACATGTTCTGGTTCAATTGAGTTTTTCTGCAAATTCTAAGATATACTTGGGTGCAACTCCCCAGGGAAACATCAGATCACAAAATGGGTTGGTTTTTTAGCATTCCCAACCCAGGATTCTACTAATATACGTTTGTTTTTCGAATCTGAGCTTTGGTTCAAAAGTAACACGTTCTGGTTCAATTGAGTTTTTCTGCAAATTCTAAGATATACTTGGGTGCAACTCCCCAGGGAAACATCAGATCACAAAATGGGTTGGTTTTTTAGCATTCCCGTCTCAAGACACTAGTAATATACCTTTGTTTTTCGAATCTGAGCTTTGGTTCAAAAGTAACACATTCTGGTTGAATTGAGTTTTTCTGCAAATTCTAAGATATACTTGGGTGCAACTCCCCAGGGAAACATCAGATCACAAAATGGGTTGGTTTTTTAGCATTCCCGACCCAGGACTCTACTAATATACGTTTGTTTTTCGAATTTGAGCTTTGGTTCAAAAGTAACATGTTCTGGTTGAAATCAGTTTTTCTGCAAATTCTAAGATATACTTGGGTGTAACTCCCCAGGGAAACATCAGATCACAAAATGGGTTGGTTTTTTAGCATTCCCGACCCAGGACTCTACTAATATACGTTTGTTTTTCGAATTTGAGCTTTGGTTCAAAAGTAACATGTTCTGGTTGAAATCAGTTTTTCTGCAAATTCTAAGATATACTTGGGTGCAACTCCCCAGGGAAACATCAGATCACAAAATGGGTTGGTTTTTTAGCATTCCCGTCTCTAGACACTACTAATATACCTTTGTTTTTCGAATCTGAGCTTTGGTTCAAAAGTAACACGTTCTGGTTCAATTGAGTTTTTCTGCAAATTCTAAGATATACTTGGGTGCAACTCCCCAGGGAAACATCAGATCACAAAATGGGTTGGTTTTTTAGCATTCCCGACCCAGGACACTACTAATATACGTTTGTTTTTCGAATTTGAGCTTTGGTTCAAAAGTAACATGTTCTGGTTGAATTGCGTTTTTCTGCAAATTCTAAGATATACTTGGGTGTAACTCCCCAGGGAAACATCAGATCACAAAATGGGTTGGTTTTTTAGCATTCCCGACCCAGGACTCTACTAATATACCTTTGTTTTTCGAATTTGAGCTTTGGTTCAAAAGTAACATGTTCTGGTTGAAATCAGTTTTTCTGCAAATTCTAAGATATACTTGGGTGTAACTCCCCAGGGAAACATCAGATCACAAAATGGGTTGGTTTTTTAGCATTCCCGACCCAGGACACTACTAATATACGTTTGTTTTTCGAATTTGAGCTTTGGTTCAAAAGTAACATGTTCTGGTTGAAATCAGTTTTTCTGCAAATTCTAAGATATACTTGGGTGTAACTCCCCAGGGAAACATCAGATCACAAAATGGGTTGGTTTTTTAGCATTCCCGTCTCAAGACACTAATAAAACACCTTTGTTTTTCGAATTTGAGCTTTGGTTCAAAAGTAACATGTTCTGGTTGAATTGAGTTTTTCTGCAAATTCTAAGATATACTTGGGTGTAACTCCCCAGGGAAACATCAGATCACAAAATGGGTTGGTTTTTTAGCATTCCCGACCCAGGACACTACTAATATACGTTTGTTTTTCGAATTTGAGCTTTGGTTCAAAAGTAACATGTTCTGGTTGAATTGAGTTTTTCTGCAAATTCTAAGATATACTTGGGTGTAACTCCCCAGGGAAACATCAGATCACAAAATGGGTTGGTTTTTTAGCATTCCCGACCCAGGACACTACTAATATACGTTTGTTTTTCGAATTTGAGCTTTGGTTCAAAAGTAACATGTTCTGGTTGAATTGAGTTTTTCTGCAAATTCTAAGATATACTTGGGTGTAACTCCCCAGGGAAACATCAGATCACAAAATGGGTTGGTTTTTTTAGCATTCCCGTCTCAAGACACTACTAATATACCTTTGTTTTTCGAATCTGAGCTTTGGTTCAAAAGTAACACGTTCTGGTTCAATTGAGTTTTTCTGCAAATTCTAAGATATACTTGGGTGTAACTCTCCAGGGAAACATCAGATCACAAAATGGGTTGGTTTTTTAGCATTCCCGACCCAGGACACTACTAATATACGTTTGTTTTTCGAATTTGAGCTTTGGTTCAAAAGTAACATGTTCTGGTTGAAATCAGTTTTTCTGCAAATTCTAAGATATACTTGGGTGTAATTCCCCAGGGAAACATCAGATCACAAAATGGGTTGGTTTTTTAGCATTCCCATCTCAAGACACTACTAATACACCTTTGTTTTTCGAATTTGAGCTTTGGTTCAAAAGTAACATGTTCTGGTTGAAATCAGTTTTTCTGCAAATTCTAAGATATACTTGGGTGTAACTCCCCAGGGAAACATCAGATCACAAAATGGGTTGGTTTTTTAGCATTCCCGACCCAGGACACTACTAATATACGTTTGTTTTTCGAATTTGAGCTTTGGTTCAAAAGTAACATGTTCTGGTTGAATTGAGTTTTTCTGCAAATTCTAAGATATACTTGGGTGTAACTCCCCAGGGAAACATCAGATCACAAAATGGGTTGGTTTTTTAGCATTCCCGACCCAGGACTCTACTAATATACGTTTGTTTTTCGAATTTGAGCTTTGGTTCAAAAGTAACATGTTCTGGTTGAAATCAGTTTTTCTGCAAATTCTAAGATATACTTGGGTGTAACTCCCCAGGGAAACATCAGATCACAAAATGGGTTGGTTTTTTAGCATTCCCGTCTCAAGACACTACTAATATACCTTTGTTTTTCGAATCTGAGCTTTGGTTCAAAAGTAACATGTTCTGGTTCAATTGAGTTTTTCTGCAAATTCTAAGATATACTTGGGTGCAACTCCCCAGGGAAACATCAGATCCCAAAATGGGTTGGTTTTTTAGCATTCCCGTCTCAAGACACTACTAATATACCTTTGTTTTTCGAATCTGAGCTTTGGTTCAAAAGTAACATGTTCTGGTTCAATTGAGTTTTTCTGCAAATTCTAAGATATACTTGGGTGCAACTCCCCAGGGAAACATCAGATCACAAAATGGGTTGGTTTTTTAGCATTCCCGTCTCAAGACACTACTAATATACCTTTGTTTTTCGAATCTGAGCTTTGGTTCAAAAGTAACACGTTCTGGTTCAATTGAGTTTTTCTGCAAATTCTAAGATATACTTGGGTGCAACTCCACAGGGAAACATCAGATCACAAAATGGGTTGGTTTTTTAGCATTCCCAACCCAGGACACTACTAATATACGTTTGTTTTTCGAATCTGAGCTTTGGTTCAAAAGTAACACGTTCTGGTTCAATTGAGTTTTTCTGCAAATTCTAAGATATACTTGGGTGCAACTCCCCAGGGAAACATCAGATCACAAAATGGGTTGGTCTTTTAGCATTCCCGACCCAGGACTCTACTAATATACGTTTGTTTTTCGAATTTGAGCTTTGGTTCAAAAGTAACATGTTCTGGTTGAAATCAGTTTTTCTGCAATTTCTAAGATATACTTGGGTGTAACTCCCCAGGGAAACATCAGATCACAAAATGGGTTGGTTTTTTAGCATTCCCGTCTCAAGACACTACTAATATACCTTTGTTTTTCGAATCTGAGCTTTGGTTCAAAAGTAACACGTTCTGGTTCAATTGAGTTTTTCTGCAAATTCTAAGATATACTTGGGTGCAACTCCCCAGGGAAACATCAGATCACAAAATGGGTTGGTTTTTTAGCATTCCCGACCCAGGACTCTACTAATATACGTTTGTTTTTCGAATTTGAGCTTTGGTTCAAAAGTAACATGTTCTGGTTGAAATCAGTTTTTCTGCAAATTCTAAGATATACTTGGGTGTAACTCCCCAGGGAAACATCAGATCACAAAATGGGTTGGTTTTTTAGCATTCCCGACCCAGGACTCTACTAATATACGTTTGTTTTTCGAATTTGAGCTTTGGTTCAAAAGTAACATGTTCTGGTTGAAATCAGTTTTTCTGCAAATTCTAAGATATACTTGGGTGCAACTCCCCAGGGAAACATCAGATCACAAAATGGGTTGGTTTTTTAGCATTCCCAACCCAGGACACTACTAATATACGTTTGTTTTTCGAATCTGAGCTTTGGTTCAAAAGTAACACGTTCTGGTTCAATTGAGTTTTTCTGCAAATTCTAAGATATACTTGGGTGTAACTCCCCAAGGAAACATCAGATCACAAAATGGGTTGGTCTTTTAGCATTCCCGACCCAGGACTCTACTAATATACGTTTGTTTTTCGAATTTGAGCTTTGGTTCAAAAGTAACATGTTCTGGTTGAAATCAGTTTTTCTGCAAATTCTAAGATATACTTGGGTGTAACTCCCCAGGGAAACATCAGATCACAAAATGGGTTGGTTTTTTAGCATTCCCGACCCAGGACTCTACTAATATACGTTTGTTTTTCGAATTTGAGCTTTGGTTCAAAAGTAACATGTTCTGGTTGAAATCAGTTTTTCTGCAAATTCTAAGATATACTTGGGTGCAACTCCCCAGGGAAACATCAGATCACAAAATGGGTTGGTTTTTTAGCATTCCCGTCTCAAGACACTACTAATATACCTTTGTTTTTCGAATCTGAGCTTTGGTTCAAAAGTAACATGTTCTGGTTGAAATCAGTTTTTCTGCAAATTCTAAGATATACTTGGGTGTAACTCCCCAGGGAAACATCAGATCACAAAATGGGTTGGTTTTTTAGCATTCCCGTCTCAAGACACTACTAATATACCTTTGTTTTTTGAATCTGAGCTTTGGTTCAAAAGTAACACGTTCTGGTTCAATTGAGTTTTTCTGCAAATTCTAAGATCTACTTGGGTGCAACTCCCCAGGGAAACATCAAATCACAAAATGGGTTGGTTTTTTAGCATTCCCGACCCAGGACTCTACTAATATACGTTTGTTTTTCGAATTTGAGCTTAGGTTCAAAAGTAACATGTTCTGGTTGAAATCAGTTTTTCTGCAAATTCTAAGATATACTTGGGTGTAACTCCCCAGGGAAACATCAGATCACAAAATGGGTTGGTTTTTTAGCATTCCCGACCCAGGACTCTACTAATATACCTTTGTTTTTCGAATTTGAGCTTTGGTTCAAAAGTAACATGTTCTGGTTGAAATCAGTTTTTCTGCAAATTCTAAGATATACTTGGGTGTAACTCCCCAGGGAAACATCAGATCACAAAATGGGTTGGTTTTTTAGCATTCCCGACCCAGGACACTACTAATATACGTTTGTTTTTCGAATTTGAGCTTTGGTTCAAAAGTAACATGTTCTGGTTGAAATCAGTTTTTCTGCAAATTCTAAGATATACTTGGGTGTAACTCCCCAGGGAAACATCAGATCACAAAATGGGTTGGTTTTTTAGCATTCCCGTCTCAAGACACTACTAATATACCTTTGTTTTTCGAATCTGAGCTTTGGTTCAAAAGTAACATGTTCTGGTTCAATTGAGTTTTTCTGCAAATTCTAAGATATACTTGGGTGCAACTCCCCAGGGAAACATCAGATCACAAAATGGGTTGGTTTTTTAGCATTCCCGTCTCAAGACACTACTAATATACCTTTGTTTTTCGAATCTGAGCTTTGGTTCAAAAGTAACACGTTCTGGTTCAATTGAGTTTTTCTGCAAATTCTAAGATATACTTGGGTGCAACTCCCCAGGGAAACATCAGATCACAAAATGGGTTGGTTTTTTAGCATTCCCAACCCAGGACACTACTAATATACGTTTGTTTTTCGAATCTGAGCTTTGGTTCAAAAGTAACACGTTCTGGTTCAATTGAGTCTTTCTGCAAATTCTAAGATATACTTGGGTGCAACTCCCCAGGGAAACATCAGATCACAAAATGGGTTGGTCTTTTAGCATTCCCGACCCAGGACTCTACTAATATACGTTTGTTTTTCGAATTTGAGCTTTGGTTCAAAAGTAACATGTTCTGGTTGAAATCAGTTTTTCTGCAATTTCTAAGATATACTTGGGTGTAACTCCCCAGGGAAACATCAGATCACAAAATGGGTTGGTTTTTTAGCATTCCCGTCTCAAGACACTACTAATATACCTTTGTTTTTCGAATCTGAGCTTTGGTTCAAAAGTAACACGTTCTGGTTCAATTGAGTTTTTCTGCAAATTCTAAGATATACTTGGGTGCAACTCCCCAGGGAAACATCAGATCACAAAATGGGTTGGTTTTTTAGCATTCCCGACCCAGGACTCTACTAATATACGTTTGTTTTTCGAATTTGAGCTTTGGTTCAAAAGTAACATGTTCTGGTTGAAATCAGTTTTTCTGCAAATTCTAAGATATACTTGGGTGTAACTCCCCAGGGAAACATCAGATCACAAAATGGGTTGGTTTATTAGCATTCCCGACCCAGGACTCTACTAATATACGTTTGTTTTTCGAATTTGAGCTTTGGTTCAAAAGTAACATGTTCTGGTTGAAATCAGTTTTTCTGCAAATTCTAAGATATACTTGGGTGTAACTCCCCAGGGAAACATCAGATCACAAAATGGGTTGGTTTTTTAGCATTCCCGTCTCAAGACACTACTAATATACCTTTGTTTTTCGAATCTGAGCTTTGGTTCAAAAGTAACATGTTCTGGTTCAATTGAGTTTTTCTGCAAATTCTAAGATATACTTGGGTGCAACTCCCCAGGGAAACATCAGATCACAAAATGGGTTGGTTTTTTAGCATTCCCGTCTCAAGACACTACTAATATACCTTTGTTTTTCGAATTTGAGCTTTGGTTCAAAAGTAACATGTTCTGGTTGAAATCAGTTTTTCTGCAAATTCTAAGATATACTTGGGTGTAACTCCCCAGGGAAACATCAGATCACAAAATGGGTTGGTTTTTTAGCATTCCCGACCCAGGACACTACTAATATACGTTTGTTTTTCGAATTTGAGCTTTGGTTCAAAAGTAACATGTTCTGGTTGAAATCAGTTTTTCTGCAAATTCTAAGATATACTTGGGTGTAACTCCCCAGGGAAACATCAGATCACAAAATGGGTTGGTTTTTTAGCATTCCCGTCTCAAGACACTACTAATATACCTTTGTTTTTCGAATCTGAGCTTTGGTTCAAAAGTAACATGTTCTGGTTCAATTGAGTTTTTCTGCAAATTCTAAGATATACTTGGGTGCAACTCCCCAGGGAAACATCAGATCACAAAATGGGTTGGTTTTTTAGCATTCCCGTCTCAAGACACTACTAATATACCTTTGTTTTTCGAATCTGAGCTTTGGTTCAAAAGTAACACGTTCTGGTTCAATTGAGTTTTTCTGCAAATTCTAAGATATACTTGGGTGCAACTCCCCAGGGAAACATCAGATCACAAAATGGGTTGGTTTTTTAGCATTCCCAACCCAGGACACTACTAATATACGTTTGTTTTTCGAATCTGAGCTTTGGTTCAAAAGTAACACGTTCTGGTTCAATTGAGTTTTTCTGCAAATTCTAAGATATACTTGGGTGCAACTCCCCAGGGAAACATCAGATCACAAAATGGGTTGGTCTTTTAGCATTCCCGACCCAGGACTCTACTAATATACGTTTGTTTTTCGAATTTGAGCTTTGGTTCAAAAGTAACATGTTCTGGTTGAAATCAGTTTTTCTGCAATTTCTAAGATATACTTGGGTGTAACTCCCCAGGGAAACATCAGATCACAAAATGGGTTGGTTTTTTAGCATTCCCGTCTCAAGACACTACTAATATACCTTTGTTTTTCGAATCTGAGCTTTGGTTCAAAAGTAACACGTTCTGGTTCAATTGAGTTTTTCTGCAAATTCTAAGATATACTTGGGTGCAACTCCCCAGGGAAACATCAGATCACAAAATGGGTTGGTTTTTTAGCATTCCCGACCCAGGACTCTACTAATATACGTTTGTTTTTCGAATTTGAGCTTTGGTTCAAAAGTAACATGTTCTGGTTGAAATCAGTTTTTCTGCAAATTCTAAGATATACTTGGGTGTAACTCCCCAGGGAAACATCAGATCACAAAATGGGTTGGTTTTTTAGCATTCCCGACCCAGGACTCTACTAATATACGTTTGTTTTTCGAATTTGAGCTTTGGTTCAAAAGTAACATGTTCTGGTTGAAATCAGTTTTTCTGCAAATTCTAAGATATACTTGGGTGTAACTCCCCAGGGAAACATCAGATCACAAAATGGGTTGGTTTATTAGCATTCCCGACCCAGGACTCTACTAATATACGTTTGTTTTTCGAATTTGAGCTTTGGTTCAAAAGTAATATGTTCTGGTTGAAATCAGTTTTTCTGCAAATTCTAAGATATACTTGGGTGTAACTCCCCAGGGAAACATCAGATCACAAAATGGGTTGGTTTTTTAGCATTCCCGTCTCAAGACACTACTAATATACCTTTGTTTTTCGAATCTGAGCTTTGGTTCAAAAGTAACATGTTCTGGTTCAATTGAGTTTTTCTGCAAATTCTAAGATATACTTGGGTGCAACTCCCCAGGGAAACATCAGATCACAAAATGGGTTGGTTTTTTAGCATTCCCGTCTCAAGACACTACTAATATACCTTTGTTTTTCGAATCTGAGCTTTGGTTCAAAAGTAACACGTTCTGGTTCAATTGAGTTTTTCTGCAAATTCTAAGATATACTTGGGTGCAACTCCACAGGGAAACATCAGATCACAAAATGGGTTGGTTTTTTAGCATTCCCAACCCAGGACACTACTAATATACGTTTGTTTTTCGAATCTGAGCTTTGGTTCAAAAGTAACACGTTCTGGTTCAATTGAGTTTTTCTGCAAATTCTAAGATATACTTGGGTGCAACTCCCCAGGGAAACATCAGATCACAAAATGGGTTGGTCTTTTAGCATTCCCGACCCAGGACTCTACTAATATACGTTTGTTTTTCGAATTTGAGCTTTGGTTCAAAAGTAACATGTTCTGGTTGAAATCAGTTTTTCTGCAATTTCTAAGATATACTTGGGTGTAACTCCCCAGGGAAACATCAGATCACAAAATGGGTTGGTTTTTTAGCATTCCCGTCTCAAGACACTACTAATATACCTTTGTTTTTCGAATCTGAGCTTTGGTTCAAAAGTAACACGTTCTGGTTCAATTGAGTTTTTCTGCAAATTCTAAGATATACTTGGGTGCAACTCCCCAGGGAAACATCAGATCACAAAATGGGTTGGTTTTTTAGCATTCCCGACCCAGGACTCTACTAATATACGTTTGTTTTTCGAATTTGAGCTTTGGTTCAAAAGTAACATGTTCTGGTTGAAATCAGTTTTTCTGCAAATTCTAAGATATACTTGGGTGTAACTCCCCAGGGAAACATCAGATCACAAAATGGGTTGGTTTTTTAGCATTCCCGACCCAGGACTCTACTAATATACGTTTGTTTTTCGAATTTGAGCTTTGGTTCAAAAGTAACATGTTCTGGTTGAAATCAGTTTTTCTGCAAATTCTAAGATATACTTGGGTGCAACTCCCCAGGGAAACATCAGATCACAAAATGGGTTGGTTTTTTAGCATTCCCGACCCAGGACTCTACTAATATACGTTTGTTTTTCGAATTTGAGCTTTGGTTCAAAAGTAACATGTTCTGGTTGAAATCAGTTTTTCTGCAAATTCTAAGATATACTTGGGTGCAACTCCCCAGGGAAACATCAGATCACAAAATGGGTTGGTTTTTTAGCATTCCCAACCCAGGACAATACTAATATACGTTTGTTTTTCGAATCTGAGCTTTGGTTCAAAAGTAACACGTTCTGGTTCAATTGAGTTTTTCTGCAAATTCTAAGATATACTTGGGTGTAACTCCCCAAGGAAACATCAGATCACAAAATGGGTTGGTCTTTTAGCATTCCCGACCCAGGACTCTACTAATATACGTTTGTTTTTCGAATTTGAGCTTTGGTTCAAAAGTAACATGTTCTGGTTGAAATCAGTTTTTCTGCAAATTCTAAGATATACTTGGGTGTAACTCCCCAGGGAAACATCAGATCACAAAATGGGTTGGTTTTTTAGCATTCCCGACCCAGGACTCTACTAATATACGTTTGTTTTTCGAATTTGAGCTTTGGTTCAAAAGTAACATGTTCTGGTTGAAATCAGTTTTTCTGCAAATTCTAAGATATACTTGGGTGCAACTCCCCAGGGAAACATCAGATCACAAAATGGGTTGGTTTTTTAGCATTCCCGTCTCAAGACACTACTAATATACCTTTGTTTTTCGAATCTGAGCTTTGGTTCAAAAGTAACATGTTCTGGTTGAAATCAGTTTTTCTGCAAATTCTAAGATATACTTGGGTGTAACTCCCCAGGGAAACATCAGATCACAAAATGGGTTGGTTTTTTAGCATTCCCGTCTCAAGACACTACTAATATACCTTTGTTTTTTGAATCTGAGCTTTGGTTCAAAAGTAACACGTTCTGGTTCAATTGAGTTTTTCTGCAAATTCTAAGATCTACTTGGGTGCAACTCCCCAGGGAAACATCAAATCACAAAATGGGTTGGTTTTTTAGCATTCCCGACCCAGGACTCTACTAATATACGTTTGTTTTTCGAATTTGAGCTTAGGTTCAAAAGTAACATGTTCTGGTTGAAATCAGTTTTTCTGCAAATTCTAAGATATACTTGGGTGCAACTCCCCAGGGAAACATCAGATCACAAAATGGGTTGGTTTTTTAGCATTCCCGTCTCAAGACACTACTAATATACCTTTGTTTTTCGAATCTGAGCTTTGGTTCAAAAGTAACACGTTCTGGTTCAATTGAGTTTTTCTGCAAATTCTAAGATATACTTGGGTGCAACTCCCCAGGGAAACATCAGATCACAAAATGGGTTGGTTTTTTAGCATTCCCGACCCAGGACTCTACTAATATACGTTTGTTTTTCGAATTTGAGCTTTGGTTCAAAAGTAACATGTTCTGGTTGAAATCAGTTTTTCTGCAAATTCTAAGATATACTTGGGTGTAACTCCCCAGGGAAACATCAGATCACAAAATGGGTTGGTTTTTTAGCATTCCCGACCCAGGACTCTACTAATATACGTTTGTTTTTCGAATTTGAGCTTTGGTTCAAAAGTAACATGTTCTGGTTGAAATCAGTTTTTCTGCAAATTCTAAGATATACTTGGGTGCAACTCCCCAGGGAAACATCAGATCACAAAATGGGTTGGTTTTTTAGCATTCCCGTCTCAAGACACTACTAATATACCTTTGTTTTTCGAATCTGAGCTTTGGTTCAAAAGTAACACGTTCTGGTTCAATTGAGTTTTTCTGCAAATTCTAAGATATACTTGGGTGCAACTCCCCAGGGAAACATCAGATCACAAAATGGGTTGGTTTTTTAGCATTCCCGACCCAGGACACTACTAATATACGTTTGTTTTTCGAATTTGAGCTTTGGTTCAAAAGTAACATGTTCTGGTTGAATTGCGTTTTTCTGCAAATTCTAAGATATACTTGGGTGTAACTCCCCAGGGAAACATCAGATCACAAAATGGGTTGGTTTTTTAGCATTCCCGACCCAGGACTCTACTAATATACCTTTGTTTTTCGAATTTGAGCTTTGGTTCAAAAGTAACATGTTCTGGTTGAAATCAGTTTTTCTGCAAATTCTAAGATATACTTGGGTGTAACTCCCCAGGGAAACATCAGATCACAAAATGGGTTGGTTTTTTAGCATTCCCGACCCAGGACACTACTAATATACGTTTGTTTTTCGGATTTGAGCTTTGGTTCAAAAGTAACATGTTCTGGTTGAAATCAGTTTTTCTGCAAATTCTAAGATATACTTGGGTGTAACTCCCCAGGGAAACATCAGATCACAAAATGGGTTGGTTTTTTAGCATTCCCGTCTCAAGACACTACTAATATACCTTTGTTTTTCGAATCTGAGCTTTGGTTCAAAAGTAACATGTTCTGGTTCAATTGAGTTTTTCTGCAAATTCTAAGATATACTTGGGTGCAACTCCCCAGGGAAACATCAGATCACAAAATGGGTTGGTTTTTTAGCATTCCCGTCTCAAGACACTACTAATATACCTTTGTTTTTCGAATCTGAGCTTTGGTTCAAAAGTAACACGTTCTGGTTCAATTGAGTTTTTCTGCAAATTCTAAGATATACTTGGGTGCAACTCCCCAGGGAAACATCAGATCACAAAATGGGTTGGTTTTTTAGCATTCCCAACCCAGGACACTACTAATATACGTTTGTTTTTCGAATCTGAGCTTTGGTTCAAAAGTAACACGTTCTGGTTCAATTGAGTCTTTCTGCAAATTCTAAGATATACTTGGGTGCAACTCCCCAGGGAAACATCAGATCACAAAATGGGTTGGTCTTTTAGCATTCCCGACCCAGGACTCTACTAATATACGTTTGTTTTTCGAATTTGAGCTTTGGTTCAAAAGTAACATGTTCTGGTTGAAATCAGTTTTTCTGCAATTTCTAAGATATACTTGGGTGTAACTCCCCAGGGAAACATCAGATCACAAAATGGGTTGGTTTTTTAGCATTCCCGTCTCAAGACACTACTAATATACCTTTGTTTTTCGAATCTGAGCTTTGGTTCAAAAGTAACACGTTCTGGTTCAATTGAGTTTTTCTGCAAATTCTAAGATATACTTGGGTGCAACTCCCCAGGGAAACATCAGATCACAAAATGGGTTGGTTTTTTAGCATTCCCGACCCAGGACTCTACTAATATACGTTTGTTTTTCGAATTTGAGCTTTGGTTCAAAAGTAACATGTTCTGGTTGAAATCAGTTTTTCTGCAAATTCTAAGATATACTTGGGTGTAACTCCCCAGGGAAACATCAGATCACAAAATGGGTTGGTTTATTAGCATTCCCGACCCAGGACTCTACTAATATACGTTTGTTTTTCGAATTTGAGCTTTGGTTCAAAAGTAATATGTTCTGGTTGAAATCAGTTTTTCTGCAAATTCTAAGATATACTTGGGTGTAACTCCCCAGGGAAACATCAGATCACAAAATGGGTTGGTTTTTTAGCATTCCCGTCTCAAGACACTACTAATATACCTTTGTTTTTCGAATCTGAGCTTTGGTTCAAAAGTAACATGTTCTGGTTCAATTGAGTTTTTCTGCAAATTCTAAGATATACTTGGGTGCAACTCCCCAGGGAAACATCAGATCACAAAATGGGTTGGTTTTTTAGCATTCCCGTCTCAAGACACTACTAATATACCTTTGTTTTTCGAATTTGAGCTTTGGTTCAAAAGTAACATGTTCTGGTTGAAATCAGTTTTTCTGCAAATTCTAAGATATACTTGGGTGTAACTCCCCAGGGAAACATCAGATCACAAAATGGGTTGGTTTTTTAGCATTCCCGACCCAGGACACTACTAATATACGTTTGTTTTTCGAATTTGAGCTTTGGTTCAAAAGTAACATGTTCTGGTTGAAATCAGTTTTTCTGCAAATTCTAAGATATACTTGGGTGTAACTCCCCAGGGAAACATCAGATCACAAAATGGGTTGGTTTTTTAGCATTCCCGTCTCAAGACACTACTAATATACCTTTGTTTTTCGAATCTGAGCTTTGGTTCAAAAGTAACATGTTCTGGTTCAATTGAGTTTTTCTGCAAATTCTAAGATATACTTGGGTGCAACTCCCCAGGGAAACATCAGATCACAAAATGGGTTGGTTTTTTAGCATTCCCGTCTCAAGACACTACTAATATACCTTTGTTTTTCGAATCTGAGCTTTGGTTCAAAAGTAACACGTTCTGGTTCAATTGAGTTTTTCTGCAAATTCTAAGATATACTTGGGTGCAACTCCCCAGGGAAACATCAGATCACAAAATGGGTTGGTTTTTTAGCATTCCCAACCCAGGACACTACTAATATACGTTTGTTTTTCGAATCTGAGCTTTGGTTCAAAAGTAACACGTTCTGGTTCAATTGAGTTTTTCTGCAAATTCTAAGATATACTTGGGTGCAACTCCCCAGGGAAACATCAGATCACAAAATGGGTTGGTCTTTTAGCATTCCCGACCCAGGACTCTACTAATATACGTTTGTTTTTCGAATTTGAGCTTTGGTTCAAAAGTAACATGTTCTGGTTGAAATCAGTTTTTCTGCAATTTCTAAGATATACTTGGGTGTAACTCCCCAGGGAAACATCAGATCACAAAATGGGTTGGTTTTTTAGCATTCCCGTCTCAAGACACTACTAATATACCTTTGTTTTTCGAATCTGAGCTTTGGTTCAAAAGTAACACGTTCTGGTTCAATTGAGTTTTTCTGCAAATTCTAAGATATACTTGGGTGCAACTCCCCAGGGAAACATCAGATCACAAAATGGGTTGGTTTTTTAGCATTCCCGACCCAGGACTCTACTAATATACGTTTGTTTTTCGAATTTGAGCTTTGGTTCAAAAGTAACATGTTCTGGTTGAAATCAGTTTTTCTGCAAATTCTAAGATATACTTGGGTGTAACTCCCCAGGGAAACATCAGATCACAAAATGGGTTGGTTTTTTAGCATTCCCGACCCAGGACTCTACTAATATACGTTTGTTTTTCGAATTTGAGCTTTGGTTCAAAAGTAACATGTTCTGGTTGAAATCAGTTTTTCTGCAAATTCTAAGATATACTTGGGTGTAACTCCCCAGGGAAACATCAGATCACAAAATGGGTTGGTTTATTAGCATTCCCGACCCAGGACTCTACTAATATACGTTTGTTTTTCGAATTTGAGCTTTGGTTCAAAAGTAATATGTTCTGGTTGAAATCAGTTTTTCTGCAAATTCTAAGATATACTTGGGTGTAACTCCCCAGGGAAACATCAGATCACAAAATGGGTTGGTTTTTTAGCATTCCCGTCTCAAGACACTACTAATATACCTTTGTTTTTCGAATCTGAGCTTTGGTTCAAAAGTAACATGTTCTGGTTCAATTGAGTTTTTCTGCAAATTCTAAGATATACTTGGGTGCAACTCCCCAGGGAAACATCAGATCACAAAATGGGTTGGTTTTTTAGCATTCCCGTCTCAAGACACTACTAATATACCTTTGTTTTTCGAATCTGAGCTTTGGTTCAAAAGTAACACGTTCTGGTTCAATTGAGTTTTTCTGCAAATTCTAAGATATACTTGGGTGCAACTCCACAGGGAAACATCAGATCACAAAATGGGTTGGTTTTTTAGCATTCCCAACCCAGGACACTACTAATATACGTTTGTTTTTCGAATCTGAGCTTTGGTTCAAAAGTAACACGTTCTGGTTCAATTGAGTTTTTCTGCAAATTCTAAGATATACTTGGGTGCAACTCCCCAGGGAAACATCAGATCACAAAATGGGTTGGTCTTTTAGCATTCCCGACCCAGGACTCTACTAATATACGTTTGTTTTTCGAATTTGAGCTTTGGTTCAAAAGTAACATGTTCTGGTTGAAATCAGTTTTTCTGCAATTTCTAAGATATACTTGGGTGTAACTCCCCAGGGAAACATCAGATCACAAAATGGGTTGGTTTTTTAGCATTCCCGTCTCAAGACACTACTAATATACCTTTGTTTTTCGAATCTGAGCTTTGGTTCAAAAGTAACACGTTCTGGTTCAATTGAGTTTTTCTGCAAATTCTAAGATATACTTGGGTGCAACTCCCCAGGGAAACATCAGATCACAAAATGGGTTGGTTTTTTAGCATTCCCGACCCAGGACTCTACTAATATACGTTTGTTTTTCGAATTTGAGCTTTGGTTCAAAAGTAACATGTTCTGGTTGAAATCAGTTTTTCTGCAAATTCTAAGATATACTTGGGTGTAACTCCCCAGGGAAACATCAGATCACAAAATGGGTTGGTTTTTTAGCATTCCCGACCCAGGACTCTACTAATATACGTTTGTTTTTCGAATTTGAGCTTTGGTTCAAAAGTAACATGTTCTGGTTGAAATCAGTTTTTCTGCAAATTCTAAGATATACTTGGGTGCAACTCCCCAGGGAAACATCAGATCACAAAATGGGTTGGTTTTTTAGCATTCCCGACCCAGGACTCTACTAATATACGTTTGTTTTTCGAATTTGAGCTTTGGTTCAAAAGTAACATGTTCTGGTTGAAATCAGTTTTTCTGCAAATTCTAAGATATACTTGGGTGCAACTCCCCAGGGAAACATCAGATCACAAAATGGGTTGGTTTTTTAGCATTCCCAACCCAGGACACTACTAATATACGTTTGTTTTTCGAATCTGAGCTTTGGTTCAAAAGTAACACGTTCTGGTTCAATTGAGTTTTTCTGCAAATTCTAAGATATACTTGGGTGTAACTCCCCAAGGAAACATCAGATCACAAAATGGGTTGGTCTTTTAGCATTCCCGACCCAGGACTCTACTAATATACGTTTGTTTTTCGAATTTGAGCTTTGGTTCAAAAGTAACATGTTCTGGTTGAAATCAGTTTTTCTGCAAATTCTAAGATATACTTGGGTGTAACTCCCCAGGGAAACATCAGATCACAAAATGGGTTGGTTTTTTAGCATTCCCGACCCAGGACTCTACTAATATACGTTTGTTTTTCGAATTTGAGCTTTGGTTCAAAAGTAACATGTTCTGGTTGAAATCAGTTTTTCTGCAAATTCTAAGATATACTTGGGTGCAACTCCCCAGGGAAACATCAGATCACAAAATGGGTTGGTTTTTTAGCATTCCCGTCTCAAGACACTACTAATATACCTTTGTTTTTCGAATCTGAGCTTTGGTTCAAAAGTAACATGTTCTGGTTGAAATCAGTTTTTCTGCAAATTCTAAGATATACTTGGGTGTAACTCCCCAGGGAAACATCAGATCACAAAATGGGTTGGTTTTTTAGCATTCCCGTCTCAAGACACTACTAATATACCTTTGTTTTTTGAATCTGAGCTTTGGTTCAAAAGTAACACGTTCTGGTTCAATTGAGTTTTTCTGCAAATTCTAAGATCTACTTGGGTGCAACTCCCCAGGGAAACATCAAATCACAAAATGGGTTGGTTTTTTAGCATTCCCGACCCAGGACTCTACTAATATACGTTTGTTTTTCGAATTTGAGCTTAGGTTCAAAAGTAACATGTTCTGGTTGAAATCAGTTTTTCTGCAAATTCTAAGATATACTTGGGTGCAACTCCCCAGGGAAACATCAGATCACAAAATGGGTTGGTTTTTTAGCATTCCCGTCTCAAGACACTACTAATATACCTTTGTTTTTCGAATCTGAGCTTTGGTTCAAAAGTAACACGTTCTGGTTCAATTGAGTTTTTCTGCAAATTCTAAGATATACTTGGGTGCAACTCCCCAGGGAAACATCAGATCACAAAATGGGTTGGTTTTTTAGCATTCCCGACCCAGGACTCTACTAATATACGTTTGTTTTTCGAATTTGAGCTTTGGTTCAAAAGTAACATGTTCTGGTTGAAATCAGTTTTTCTGCAAATTCTAAGATATACTTGGGTGTAACTCCCCAGGGAAACATCAGATCACAAAATGGGTTGGTTTTTTAGCATTCCCGACCCAGGACTCTACTAATATACGTTTGTTTTTCGAATTTGAGCTTTGGTTCAAAAGTAACATGTTCTGGTTGAAATCAGTTTTTCTGCAAATTCTAAGATATACTTGGGTGTAACTCCCCAGGGAAACATCAGATCACAAAATGGGTTGGTTTTTTAGCATTCCCATCTCAAGACACTACTAATACACCTTTGTTTTTCGAATTTGAGCTTTGGTTCAAAAGTAACATGTTCTGGTTGAATTGAGTTTTTCTGCAAATTCTAAGATATACTTGGGTGTAACTCCCCAGGGAAACATCAGATCACAAAATGGGTTGGTTTTTTAGCATTCCCGACCCAGGACACTACTAATATACGTTTGTTTTTCGAATTTGAGCTTTGGTTCAAAAGTAACATGTTCTGGTTGAATTGAGTTTTTCTGCAAATTCTAAGATATACTTGGGTGTAACTCCCCAGGGAAACATCAGATCACAAAATGGGTTGGTTTTTTAGCATTCCCGACCCAGGACACTACTAATATACGTTTGTTTTTCGAATTTGAGCTTTGGTTCAAAAGTAACATGTTCTGGTTGAATTGAGTTTTTCTGCAAATTCTAAGATATACTTGGGTGTAACTCCCCAGGGAAACATCAGATCACAAAATGGGTTGGTTTTTTAGCATTCCCGACCCAGGACTCTACTAATATACGTTTGTTTTTCGAATTTGAGCTTTGGTTCAAAAGTAACATGTTCTGGTTGAAATCAGTTTTTCTGCAAATTCTAAGATATACTTGGGTGCAACTCCCCAGGGAAACATCAGATCACAAAATGGGTTGGTTTTTTAGCATTCCCGTCTCAAGACACTACTAATATACCTTTGTTTTTCGAATCTGAGCTTTGGTTCAAAAGTAACATGTTCTGGTTGAAATCAGTTTTTCTGCAAATTCTAAGATATACTTGGGTGTAACTCCCCAGGGAAACATCAGATCACAAAATGGGTTGGTTTTTTAGCATTCCCGTCTCAAGACACTACTAATATACCTTTGTTTTTTGAATCTGAGCTTTGGTTCAAAAGTAACACGTTCTGGTTCAATTGAGTTTTTCTGCAAATTCTAAGATATACTTGGGTGCAACTCCCCAGGGAAACATCAAATCACAAAATGGGTTGGTTTTTTAGCATTCCCGACCCAGGACTCTACTAATATACGTTTGTTTTTCGAATTTGAGCTTAGGTTCAAAAGTAACATGTTCTGGTTGAAATCAGTTTTTCTGCAAATTCTAAGATATACTTGGGTGCAACTCCCCAGGGAAACATCAGATCACAAAATGGGTTGGTTTTTTAGCATTCCCGTCTCAAGACACTACTAATATACCTTTGTTTTTCGAATCTGAGCTTTGGTTCAAAAGTAACACGTTCTGGTTCAATTGAGTTTTTCTGCAAATTCTAAGATATACTTGGGTGCAACTCCCCAGGGAAACATCAGATCACAAAATGGGTTGGTTTTTTAGCATTCCCATCTCAAGACACTACTAATACACCTTTGTTTTTCGAATTTGAGCTTTGGTTCAAAAGTAACATGTTCTGGTTGAATTGAGTTTTTCTGCAAATTCTAAGATATACTTGGGTGTAACTCCCCAGGGAAACATCAGATCACAAAATGGGTTGGTTTTTTAGCATTCCCGACCCAGGACACTACTAATATACGTTTGTTTTTCGAATTTGAGCTTTGGTTCAAAAGTAACATGTTCTGGTTGAATTGAGTTTTTCTGCAAATTCTAAGATATACTTGGGTGTAACTCCCCAGGGAAACATCAGATCACAAAATGGGTTGGTTTTTTAGCATTCCCGACCCAGGACACTACTAATATACGTTTGTTTTTCGAATTTGAGCTTTGGTTCAAAAGTAACATGTTCTGGTTGAATTGAGTTTTTCTGCAAATTCTAAGATATACTTGGGTGTAACTCCCCAGGGAAACATCAGATCACAAAATGGGTTGGTTTTTTTAGCATTCCCGTCTCAAGACACTACTAATATACCTTTGTTTTTCGAATCTGAGCTTTGGTTCAAAAGTAACACGTTCTGGTTCAATTGAGTTTTTCTGCAAATTCTAAGATATACTTGGGTGTAACTCTCCAGGGAAACATCAGATCACAAAATGGGTTGGTTTTTTAGCATTCCCGACCCAGGACACTACTAATATACGTTTGTTTTTCGAATTTGAGCTTTGGTTCAAAAGTAACATGTTCTGGTTGAAATCAGTTTTTCTGCAAATTCTAAGATATACTTGGGTGTAATTCCCCAGGGAAACATCAGATCACAAAATGGGTTGGTTTTTTAGCATTCCCATCTCAAGACACTACTAATACACCTTTGTTTTTCGAATTTGAGCTTTGTTTCAAAAGTAACATGTTCTGGTTGAAATCAGTTTTTCTGCAAATTCTAAGATATACTTGGGTGTAACTCCCCAGGGAAACATCAGATCACAAAATGGGTTGGTTTTTTAGCATTCCCGACCCAGGACACTACTAATATACGTTTGTTTTTCGAATTTGAGCTTTGGTTCAAAAGTAACATGTTCTGGTTGAATTGAGTTTTTCTGCAAATTCTAAGATATACTTGGGTGTAACTCCCCAGGGAAACATCAGATCACAAAATGGGTTGGTTTTTTAGCATTCCCGACCCAGGACTCTACTAATATACGTTTGTTTTTCGAATTTGAGCTTTGGTTCAAAAGTAACATGTTCTGGTTGAAATCAGTTTTTCTGCAAATTCTAAGATATACTTGGGTGTAACTCCCCAGGGAAACATCAGATCACAAAATGGGTTGGTTTTTTAGCATTCCCGTCTCAAGACACTACTAATATACCTTTGTTTTTCGAATCTGAGCTTTGGTTCAAAAGTAACATGTTCTGGTTCAATTGAGTTTTTCTGCAAATTCTAAGATATACTTGGGTGCAACTCCCCAGGGAAACATCAGATCCCAAAATGGGTTGGTTTTTTAGCATTCCCGTCTCAAGACACTACTAATATACCTTTGTTTTTCGAATCTGAGCTTTGGTTCAAAAGTAACATGTTCTGGTTCAATTGAGTTTTTCTGCAAATTCTAAGATATACTTGGGTGCAACTCCCCAGGGAAACATCAGATCACAAAATGGGTTGGTTTTTTAGCATTCCCAACCCAGGATTCTACTAATATACGTTTGTTTTTCGAATCTGAGCTTTGGTTCAAAAGTAACACGTTCTGGTTCAATTGAGTTTTTCTGCAAATTCTAAGATATACTTGGGTGCAACTCCCCAGGGAAACATCAGATCACAAAATGGGTTGGTTTTTTAGCATTCCCGTCTCAAGACACTAGTAATATACCTTTGTTTTTCGAATCTGAGCTTTGGTTCAAAAGTAACACATTCTGGTTGAATTGAGTTTTTCTGCAAATTCTAAGATATACTTGGGTGCAACTCCCCAGGGAAACATCAGATCACAAAATGGGTTGGTTTTTTAGCATTCCCGACCCAGGACTCTACTAATATACGTTTGTTTTTCGAATTTGAGCTTTGGTTCAAAAGTAACATGTTCTGGTTGAAATCAGTTTTTCTGCAAATTCTAAGATATACTTGGGTGTAACTCCCCAGGGAAACATCAGATCACAAAATGGGTTGGTTTTTTAGCATTCCCGACCCAGGACTCTACTAATATACGTTTGTTTTTCGAATTTGAGCTTTGGTTCAAAAGTAACATGTTCTGGTTGAAATCAGTTTTTCTGCAAATTCTAAGATATACTTAGGTGCAACTCCCCAGGGAAACATCAGATCACAAAATGGGTTGGTTTTTTAGCATTCCCGTCTCTAGACACTACTAATATACCTTTGTTTTTCGAATCTGAGCTTTGGTTCAAAAGTAACACGTTCTGGTTCAATTGAGTTTTTCTGCAAATTCTAAGATATACTTGGGTGCAACTCCCCAGGGAAACATCAGATCACAAAATGGGTTGGTTTTTTAGCATTCCCGACCCAGGACACTACTAATATACGTTTGTTTTTCGAATTTGAGCTTTGGTTCAAAAGTAACATGTTCTGGTTGAATTGCGTTTTTCTGCAAATTCTAAGATATACTTGGGTGTAACTCCCCAGGGAAACATCAGATCACAAAATGGGTTGGTTTTTTAGCATTCCCGACCCAGGACTCTACTAATATACCTTTGTTTTTCGAATTTGAGCTTTGGTTCAAAAGTAACATGTTCTGGTTGAAATCAGTTTTTCTGCAAATTCTAAGATATACTTGGGTGTAACTCCCCAGGGAAACATCAGATCACAAAATGGGTTGGTTTTTTAGCATTCCCGACCCAGGACACTACTAATATACGTTTGTTTTTCGAATTTGAGCTTTGGTTCAAAAGTAACATGTTCTGGTTGAAATCAGTTTTTCTGCAAATTCTAAGATATACTTGGGTGTAACTCCCCAGGGAAACATCAGATCACAAAATGGGTTGGTTTTTTAGCATTCCCGTCTCAAGACACTAATAAAACACCTTTGTTTTTCGAATTTGAGCTTTGGTTCAAAAGTAACATGTTCTGGTTGAATTGAGTTTTTCTGCAAATTCTAAGATATACTTGGGTGTAACTCCCCAGGGAAACATCAGATCACAAAATGGGTTGGTTTTTTAGCATTCCCGACCCAGGACACTACTAATATACGTTTGTTTTTCGAATTTGAGCTTTGGTTCAAAAGTAACATGTTCTGGTTGAATTGAGTTTTTCTGCAAATTCTAAGATATACTTGGGTGTAACTCCCCAGGGAAACATCAGATCACAAAATGGGTTGGTTTTTTAGCATTCCCGACCCAGGACACTACTAATATACGTTTGTTTTTCGAATTTGAGCTTTGGTTCAAAAGTAACATGTTCTGGTTGAATTGAGTTTTTCTGCAAATTCTAAGATATACTTGGGTGTAACTCCCCAGGGAAACATCAGATCACAAAATGGGTTGGTTTTTTTAGCATTCCCGTCTCAAGACACTACTAATATACCTTTGTTTTTCGAATCTGAGCTTTGGTTCAAAAGTAACACGTTCTGGTTCAATTGAGTTTTTCTGCAAATTCTAAGATATACTTGGGTGTAACTCTCCAGGGAAACATCAGATCACAAAATGGGTTGGTTTTTTAGCATTCCCGACCCAGGACACTACTAATATACGTTTGTTTTTCGAATTTGAGCTTTGGTTCAAAAGTAACATGTTCTGGTTGAAATCAGTTTTTCTGCAAATTCTAAGATATACTTGGGTGTAATTCCCCAGGGAAACATCAGATCACAAAATGGGTTGGTTTTTTAGCATTCCCATCTCAAGACACTACTAATACACCTTTGTTTTTCGAATTTGAGCTTTGGTTCAAAAGTAACATGTTCTGGTTGAAATCAGTTTTTCTGCAAATTCTAAGATATACTTGGGTGTAACTCCCCAGGGAAACATCAGATCACAAAATGGGTTGGTTTTTTAGCATTCCCGACCCAGGACACTACTAATATACGTTTGTTTTTCGAATTTGAGCTTTGGTTCAAAAGTAACATGTTCTGGTTGAATTGAGTTTTTCTGCAAATTCTAAGATATACTTGGGTGTAACTCCCCAGGGAAACATCAGATCACAAAATGGGTTGGTTTTTTAGCATTCCCGACCCAGGACTCTACTAATATACGTTTGTTTTTCGAATTTGAGCTTTGGTTCAAAAGTAACATGTTCTGGTTGAAATCAGTTTTTCTGCAAATTCTAAGATATACTTGGGTGTAACTCCCCAGGGAAACATCAGATCACAAAATGGGTTGGTTTTTTAGCATTCCCGTCTCAAGACACTACTAATATACCTTTGTTTTTCGAATCTGAGCTTTGGTTCAAAAGTAACATGTTCTGGTTCAATTGAGTTTTTCTGCAAATTCTAAGATATACTTGGGTGCAACTCCCCAGGGAAACATCAGATCCCAAAATGGGTTGGTTTTTTAGCATTCCCGTCTCAAGACACTACTAATATACCTTTGTTTTTCGAATCTGAGCTTTGGTTCAAAAGTAACATGTTCTGGTTCAATTGAGTTTTTCTGCAAATTCTAAGATATACTTGGGTGCAACTCCCCAGGGAAACATCAGATCACAAAATGGGTTGGTTTTTTAGCATTCCCGTCTCAAGACACTACTAATATACCTTTGTTTTTCGAATCTGAGCTTTGGTTCAAAAGTAACACGTTCTGGTTCAATTGAGTTTTTCTGCAAATTCTAAGATATACTTGGGTGCAACTCCACAGGGAAACATCAGATCACAAAATGGGTTGGTTTTTTAGCATTCCCAACCCAGGACACTACTAATATACGTTTGTTTTTCGAATCTGAGCTTTGGTTCAAAAGTAACACGTTCTGGTTCAATTGAGTTTTTCTGCAAATTCTAAGATATACTTGGGTGCAACTCCCCAGGGAAACATCAGATCACAAAATGGGTTGGTCTTTTAGCATTCCCGACCCAGGACTCTACTAATATACGTTTGTTTTTCGAATTTGAGCTTTGGTTCAAAAGTAACATGTTCTGGTTGAAATCAGTTTTTCTGCAATTTCTAAGATATACTTGGGTGTAACTCCCCAGGGAAACATCAGATCACAAAATGGGTTGGTTTTTTAGCATTCCCGTCTCAAGACACTACTAATATACCTTTGTTTTTCGAATCTGAGCTTTGGTTCAAAAGTAACACGTTCTGGTTCAATTGAGTTTTTCTGCAAATTCTAAGATATACTTGGGTGCAACTCCCCAGGGAAACATCAGATCACAAAATGGGTTGGTTTTTTAGCATTCCCGACCCAGGACTCTACTAATATACGTTTGTTTTTCGAATTTGAGCTTTGGTTCAAAAGTAACATGTTCTGGTTGAAATCAGTTTTTCTGCAAATTCTAAGATATACTTGGGTGTAACTCCCCAGGGAAACATCAGATCACAAAATGGGTTGGTTTTTTAGCATTCCCGACCCAGGACTCTACTAATATACGTTTGTTTTTCGAATTTGAGCTTTGGTTCAAAAGTAACATGTTCTGGTTGAAATCAGTTTTTCTGCAAATTCTAAGATATACTTGGGTGCAACTCCCCAGGGAAACATCAGATCACAAAATGGGTTGGTTTTTTAGCATTCCCAACCCAGGACACTACTAATATACGTTTGTTTTTCGAATCTGAGCTTTGGTTCAAAAGTAACACGTTCTGGTTCAATTGAGTTTTTCTGCAAATTCTAAGATATACTTGGGTGTAACTCCCCAAGGAAACATCAGATCACAAAATGGGTTGGTCTTTTAGCATTCCCGACCCAGGACTCTACTAATATACGTTTGTTTTTCGAATTTGAGCTTTGGTTCAAAAGTAACATGTTCTGGTTGAAATCAGTTTTTCTGCAAATTCTAAGATATACTTGGGTGTAACTCCCCAGGGAAACATCAGATCACAAAATGGGTTGGTTTTTTAGCATTCCCGACCCAGGACTCTACTAATATACGTTTGTTTTTCGAATTTGAGCTTTGGTTCAAAAGTAACATGTTCTGGTTGAAATCAGTTTTTCTGCAAATTCTAAGATATACTTGGGTGCAACTCCCCAGGGAAACATCAGATCACAAAATGGGTTGGTTTTTTAGCATTCCCGTCTCAAGACACTACTAATATACCTTTGTTTTTCGAATCTGAGCTTTGGTTCAAAAGTAACATGTTCTGGTTGAAATCAGTTTTTCTGCAAATTCTAAGATATACTTGGGTGTAACTCCCCAGGGAAACATCAGATCACAAAATGGGTTGGTTTTTTAGCATTCCCGTCTCAAGACACTACTAATATACCTTTGTTTTTTGAATCTGAGCTTTGGTTCAAAAGTAACACGTTCTGGTTCAATTGAGTTTTTCTGCAAATTCTAAGATCTACTTGGGTGCAACTCCCCAGGGAAACATCAAATCACAAAATGGGTTGGTTTTTTAGCATTCCCGACCCAGGACTCTACTAATATACGTTTGTTTTTCGAATTTGAGCTTAGGTTCAAAAGTAACATGTTCTGGTTGAAATCAGTTTTTCTGCAAATTCTAAGATATACTTGGGTGCAACTCCCCAGGGAAACATCAGATCACAAAATGGGTTGGTTTTTTAGCATTCCCGTCTCAAGACACTACTAATATACCTTTGTTTTTCGAATCTGAGCTTTGGTTCAAAAGTAACACGTTCTGGTTCAATTGAGTTTTTCTGCAAATTCTAAGATATACTTGGGTGCAACTCCCCAGGGAAACATCAGATCACAAAATGGGTTGGTTTTTTAGCATTCCCGACCCAGGACTCTACTAATATACGTTTGTTTTTCGAATTTGAGCTTTGGTTCAAAAGTAACATGTTCTGGTTGAAATCAGTTTTTCTGCAAATTCTAAGATATACTTGGGTGTAACTCCCCAGGGAAACATCAGATCACAAAATGGGTTGGTTTTTTAGCATTCCCGACCCAGGACTCTACTAATATACGTTTGTTTTTCGAATTTGAGCTTTGGTTCAAAAGTAACATGTTCTGGTTGAAATCAGTTTTTCTGCAAATTCTAAGATATACTTGGGTGTAACTCCCCAGGGAAACATCAGATCACAAAATGGGTTGGTTTTTTAGCATTCCCATCTCAAGACACTACTAATACACCTTTGTTTTTCGAATTTGAGCTTTGGTTCAAAAGTAACATGTTCTGGTTGAATTGAGTTTTTCTGCAAATTCTAAGATATACTTTGGTGTAACTCCCCAGGGAAACATCAGATCACAAAATGGGTTGGTTTTTTAGCATTCCCGACCCAGGACACTACTAATATACGTTTGTTTTTCGAATTTGAGCTTTGGTTCAAAAGTAACATGTTCTGGTTGAATTGAGTTTTTCTGCAAATTCTAAGATATACTTGGGTGTAACTCCCCAGGGAAACATCAGATCACAAAATGGGTTGGTTTTTTAGCATTCCCGACCCAGGACACTACTAATATACGTTTGTTTTTCGAATTTGAGCTTTGGTTCAAAAGTAACATGTTCTGGTTGAATTGAGTTTTTCTGCAAATTCTAAGATATACTTGGGTGTAACTCCCCAGGGAAACATCAGATCACAAAATGGGTTGGTTTTTTAGCATTCCCGACCCAGGACTCTACTAATATACGTTTGTTTTTCGAATTTGAGCTTTGGTTCAAAAGTAACATGTTCTGGTTGAAATCAGTTTTTCTGCAAATTCTAAGATATACTTGGGTGCAACTCCCCAGGGAAACATCAGATCACAAAATGGGTTGGTTTTTTAGCATTCCCGTCTCAAGACACTACTAATATACCTTTGTTTTTCGAATCTGAGCTTTGGTTCAAAAGTAACATGTTCTGGTTGAAATTCAGTTTTTCTGCAAATTCTAAGATATACTTGGGTGTAACTCCCCAGGGAAACATCAGATCACAAAATGGGTTGGTTTTTAGCATTCCCGTCTCAAGACACTACTAATATACCTTTGTTTTTTGAATCTGAGCTTTGGTTCAAAAGTAACACGTTCTGGTTCAATTGAGTTTTTCTGCAAATTCTAAGATATACTTGGGTGCAACTCCCCAGGGAAACATCAAATCACAAAATGGGTTGGTTTTTTAGCATTCCCGACCCAGGACTCTACTAATATACGTTTGTTTTTCGAATTTGAGCTTAGGTTCAAAAGTAACATGTTCTGGTTGAAATCAGTTTTTCTGCAAATTCTAAGATATACTTGGGTGCAACTCCCCAGGGAAACATCAGATCACAAAATGGGTTGGTTTTTTAGCATTCCCGTCTCAAGACACTACTAATATACCTTTGTTTTTCGAATCTGAGCTTTGGTTCAAAAGTAACACGTTCTGGTTCAATTGAGTTTTTCTGCAAATTCTAAGATATACTTGGGTGCAACTCCCCAGGGAAACATCAGATCACAAAATGGGTTGGTTTTTTAGCATTCCCATCTCAAGACACTACTAATACACCTTTGTTTTTCGAATTTGAGCTTTGGTTCAAAAGTAACATGTTCTGGTTGAATTGAGTTTTTCTGCAAATTCTAAGATATACTTGGGTGTAACTCCCCAGGGAAACATCAGATCACAAAATGGGTTGGTTTTTTAGCATTCCCGACCCAGGACACTACTAATATACGTTTGTTTTTCGAATTTGAGCTTTGGTTCAAAAGTAACATGTTCTGGTTGAATTGAGTTTTTCTGCAAATTCTAAGATATACTTGGGTGTAACTCCCCAGGGAAACATCAGATCACAAAATGGGTTGGTTTTTTTAGCATTCCCGTCTCAAGACACTACTAATATACCTTTGTTTTTCGAATCTGAGCTTTGGTTCAAAAGTAACACGTTCTGGTTCAATTGAGTTTTTCTGCAAATTCTAAGATATACTTGGGTGTAACTCTCCAGGGAAACATCAGATCACAAAATGGGTTGGTTTTTTAGCATTCCCGACCCAGGACACTACTAATATACGTTTGTTTTTCGAATTTGAGCTTTGGTTCAAAAGTAACATGTTCTGGTTGAAATCAGTTTTTCTGCAAATTCTAAGATATACTTGGGTGTAATTCCCCAGGGAAACATCAGATCACAAAATGGGTTGGTTTTTTAGCATTCCCATCTCAAGACACTACTAATACACCTTTGTTTTTCGAATTTGAGCTTTGTTTCAAAAGTAACATGTTCTGGTTGAAATCAGTTTTTCTGCAAATTCTAAGATATACTTGGGTGTAACTCCCCAGGGAAACATCAGATCACAAAATGGGTTGGTTTTTTAGCATTCCCGACCCAGGACACTACTAATATACGTTTGTTTTTCGAATTTGAGCTTTGGTTCAAAAGTAACATGTTCTGGTTGAATTGAGTTTTTCTGCAAATTCTAAGATATACTTGGGTGTAACTCCCCAGGGAAACATCAGATCACAAAATGGGTTGGTTTTTTAGCATTCCCGACCCAGGACTCTACTAATATACGTTTGTTTTTCGAATTTGAGCTTTGGTTCAAAAGTAACATGTTCTGGTTGAAATCAGTTTTTCTGCAAATTCTAAGGTATACTTGGGTGTAACTCCCCAGGGAAACATCAGATCACAAAATGGGTTGGTTTTTTAGCATTCCCGTCTCAAGACACTACTAATATACCTTTGTTTTTCGAATCTGAGCTTTGGTTCAAAAGTAACATGTTCTGGTTCAATTGAGTTTTTCTGCAAATTCTAAGATATACTTGGGTGCAACTCCCCAGGGAAACATCAGATCCCAAAATGGGTTGGTTTTTTAGCATTCCCGTCTCAAGACACTACTAATATACCTTTGTTTTTCAAATCTGAGCTTTGGTTCAAAAGTAACATGTTCTGGTTCAATTGAGTTTTTCTGCAAATTCTAAGATATACTTGGGTGCAACTCCCCAGGGAAACATCAGATCACAAAATGGGTTGGTTTTTTAGCATTCCCAACCCAGGATTCTACTAATATACGTTTGTTTTTCGAATCTGAGCTTTGGTTCAAAAGTAACACGTTCTGGTTCAATTGAGTTTTTCTGCAAATTCTAAGATATACTTGGGTGCAACTCCCCAGGGAAACATCAGATCACAAAATGGGTTGGTTTTTTAGCATTCCCGTCTCAAGACACTAGTAATATACCTTTGTTTTTCGAATCTGAGCTTTGGTTCAAAAGTAACACATTCTGGTTGAATTGAGTTTTTCTGCAAATTCTAAGATATACTTGGGTGCAACTCCCCAGGGAAACATCAGATCACAAAATGGGTTGGTTTTTTAGCATTCCCGACCCAGGACTCTACTAATATACGTTTGTTTTTCGAATTTGAGCTTTGGTTCAAAAGTAACATGTTCTGGTTGAAATCAGTTTTTCTGCAAATTCTAAGATATACTTGGGTGTAACTCCCCAGGGAAACATCAGATCACAAAATGGGTTGGTTTTTTAGCATTCCCGACCCAGGACTCTACTAATATACGTTTGTTTTTCGAATTTGAGCTTTGGTTCAAAAGTAACATGTTCTGGTTGAAATCAGTTTTTCTGCAAATTCTAAGATATACTTGGGTGCAACTCCCCAGGGAAACATCAGATCACAAAATGGGTTGGTTTTTTAGCATTCCCGTCTCTAGACACTACTAATATACCTTTGTTTTTCGAATCTGAGCTTTGGTTCAAAAGTAACACGTTCTGGTTCAATTGAGTTTTTCTGCAAATTCTAAGATATACTTGGGTGCAACTCCCCAGGGAAACATCAGATCACAAAATGGGTTGGTTTTTTAGCATTCCCGACCCAGGACACTACTAATATACGTTTGTTTTTCGAATTTGAGCTTTGGTTCAAAAGTAACATGTTCTGGTTGAATTGCGTTTTTCTGCAAATTCTAAGATATACTTGGGTGTAACTCCCCAGGGAAACATCAGATCACAAAATGGGTTGGTTTTTTAGCATTCCCGACCCAGGACTCTACTAATATACCTTTGTTTTTCGAATTTGAGCTTTGGTTCAAAAGTAACATGTTCTGGTTGAAATCAGTTTTTCTGCAAATTCTAAGATATACTTGGGTGTAACTCCCCAGGGAAACATCAGATCACAAAATGGGTTGGTTTTTTAGCATTCCCGACCCAGGACACTACTAATATACGTTTGTTTTTCGAATTTGAGCTTTGGTTCAAAAGTAACATGTTCTGGTTGAAATCAGTTTTTCTGCAAATTCTAAGATATACTTGGGTGTAACTCCCCAGGGAAACATCAGATCACAAAATGGGTTGGTTTTTTAGCATTCCCGTCTCAAGACACTAATAAAACACCTTTGTTTTTCGAATTTGAGCTTTGGTTCAAAAGTAACATGTTCTGGTTGAATTGAGTTTTTCTGCAAATTCTAAGATATACTTGGGTGTAACTCCCCAGGGAAACATCAGATCACAAAATGGGTTGGTTTTTTAGCATTCCCGACCCAGGACACTACTAATATACGTTTGTTTTTCGAATTTGAGCTTTGGTTCAAAAGTAACATGTTCTGGTTGAATTGAGTTTTTCTGCAAATTCTAAGATATACTTGGGTGTAACTCCCCAGGGAAACATCAGATCACAAAATGGGTTGGTTTTTTAGCATTCCCGACCCAGGACACTACTAATATACGTTTGTTTTTCGAATTTGAGCTTTGGTTCAAAAGTAACATGTTCTGGTTGAATTGAGTTTTTCTGCAAATTCTAAGATATACTTGGGTGTAACTCCCCAGGGAAACATCAGATCACAAAATGGGTTGGTTTTTTTAGCATTCCCGTCTCAAGACACTACTAATATACCTTTGTTTTTCGAATCTGAGCTTTGGTTCAAAAGTAACACGTTCTGGTTCAATTGAGTTTTTCTGCAAATTCTAAGATATACTTGGGTGTAACTCTCCAGGGAAACATCAGATCACAAAATGGGTTGGTTTTTTAGCATTCCCGACCCAGGACACTACTAATATACGTTTGTTTTTCGAATTTGAGCTTTGGTTCAAAAGTAACATGTTCTGGTTGAAATCAGTTTTTCTGCAAATTCTAAGATATACTTGGGTGTAATTCCCCAGGGAAACATCAGATCACAAAATGGGTTGGTTTTTTAGCATTCCCATCTCAAGACACTACTAATACACCTTTGTTTTTCGAATTTGAGCTTTGGTTCAAAAGTAACATGTTCTGGTTGAAATCAGTTTTTCTGCAAATTCTAAGATATACTTGGGTGTAACTCCCCAGGGAAACATCAGATCACAAAATGGGTTGGTTTTTTAGCATTCCCGACCCAGGACACTACTAATATACGTTTGTTTTTCGAATTTGAGCTTTGGTTCAAAAGTAACATGTTCTGGTTGAATTGAGTTTTTCTGCAAATTCTAAGATATACTTGGGTGTAACTCCCCAGGGAAACATCAGATCACAAAATGGGTTGGTTTTTTAGCATTCCCGACCCAGGACTCTACTAATATACGTTTGTTTTTCGAATTTGAGCTTTGGTTCAAAAGTAACATGTTCTGGTTGAAATCAGTTTTTCTGCAAATTCTAAGATATACTTGGGTGTAACTCCCCAGGGAAACATCAGATCACAAAATGGGTTGGTTTTTTAGCATTCCCGTCTCAAGACACTACTAATATACCTTTGTTTTTCGAATCTGAGCTTTGGTTCAAAAGTAACATGTTCTGGTTCAATTGAGTTTTTCTGCAAATTCTAAGATATACTTGGGTGCAACTCCCCAGGGAAACATCAGATCCCAAAATGGGTTGGTTTTTTAGCATTCCCGTCTCAAGACACTACTAATATACCTTTGTTTTTCGAATCTGAGCTTTGGTTCAAAAGTAACATGTTCTGGTTCAATTGAGTTTTTCTGCAAATTCTAAGATATACTTGGGTGCAACTCCCCAGGGAAACATCAGATCACAAAATGGGTTGGTTTTTTAGCATTCCCAACCCAGGATTCTACTAATATACGTTTGTTTTTCGAATCTGAGCTTTGGTTCAAAAGTAACACGTTCTGGTTCAATTGAGTTTTTCTGCAAATTCTAAGATATACTTGGGTGCAACTCCCCAGGGAAACATCAGATCACAAAATGGGTTGGTTTTTTAGCATTCCCGTCTCAAGACACTAGTAATATACCTTTGTTTTTCGAATCTGAGCTTTGGTTCAAAAGTAACACATTCTGGTTCAATTGAGTTTTTCTGCAAATTCTAAGATATACTTGGGTGCAACTCCCCAGGGAAACATCAGATCACAAAATGGGTTGGTTTTTTAGCATTCCCGACCCAGGACTCTACTAATATACGTTTGTTTTTCGAATTTGAGCTTTGGTTCAAAAGTAACATGTTCTGGTTGAAATCAGTTTTTCTGCAAATTCTAAGATATACTTGGGTGTAACTCCCCAGGGAAACATCAGATCACAAAATGGGTTGGTTTTTTAGCATTCCCGACCCAGGACTCTACTAATATACGTTTGTTTTTCGAATTTGAGCTTTGGTTCAAAAGTAACATGTTCTGGTTGAAATCAGTTTTTCTGCAAATTCTAAGATATACTTGGGTGTAACTCCCCAGGGAAACATCAGATCACAAAATGGGTTGGTTTTTTAGCATTCCCGACCCAGGACACTACTAATATACGTTTGTTTTTCGAATTTGAGCTTTGGTTCAAAAGTAACATGTTCTGGTTGAATTGAGTTTTTCTGCAAATTCTAAGATATACTTGGGTGTAACTCCCCAGGGAAACATCAGATCACAAAATGGGTTGGTTTTTTAGCATTCCCGACCCAGGACTCTACTAATATACGTTTGTTTTTCGAATTTGAGCTTTGGTTCAAAAGTAACATGTTCTGGTTGAAATCAGTTTTTCTGCAAATTCTAAGATATACTTGGGTGTAACTCCCCAGGGAAACATCAGATCACAAAATGGGTTGGTTTTTTAGCATTCCCGTCTCAAGACACTACTAATATACCTTTGTTTTTCGAATCTGAGCTTTGGTTCAAAAGTAACATGTTCTGGTTCAATTGAGTTTTTCTGCAAATTCTAAGATATACTTGGGTGCAACTCCCCAGGGAAACATCAGATCCCAAAATGGGTTGGTTTTTTAGCATTCCCGTCTCAAGACACTACTAATATACCTTTGTTTTTCGAATCTGAGCTTTGGTTCAAAAGTAACATGTTCTGGTTCAATTGAGTTTTTCTGCAAATTCTAAGATATACTTGGGTGCAACTCCCCAGGGAAACATCAGATCACAAAATGGGTTGGTTTTTTAGCATTCCCAACCCAGGATTCTACTAATATACGTTTGTTTTTCGAATCTGAGCTTTGGTTCAAAAGTAACACGTTCTGGTTCAATTGAGTTTTTCTGCAAATTCTAAGATATACTTGGGTGCAACTCCCCAGGGAAACATCAGATCACAAAATGGGTTGGTTTTTTAGCATTCCCGACCCAGGACACTACTAATATACGTTTGTTTTTCGAATTTGAGCTTTGGTTCAAAAGTAACATGTTCTGGTTGAATTGCGTTTTTCTGCAAATTCTAAGATATACTTGGGTGTAACTCCCCAGGGAAACATCAGATCACAAAATGGGTTGGTTTTTTAGCATTCCCGACCCAGGACTCTACTAATATACCTTTGTTTTTCGAATTTGAGCTTTGGTTCAAAAGTAACATGTTCTGGTTGAAATCAGTTTTTCTGCAAATTCTAAGATATACTTGGGTGTAACTCCCCAGGGAAACATCAGATCACAAAATGGGTTGGTTTTTTAGCATTCCCGACCCAGGACACTACTAATATACGTTTGTTTTTCGAATTTGAGCTTTGGTTCAAAAGTAACATGTTCTGGTTGAAATCAGTTTTTCTGCAAATTCTAAGATATACTTGGGTGTAACTCCCCAGGGAAACATCAGATCACAAAATGGGTTGGTTTTTTAGCATTCCCGTCTCAAGACACTAATAAAACACCTTTGTTTTTCGAATTTGAGCTTTGGTTCAAAAGTAACATGTTCTGGTTGAATTGAGTTTTTCTGCAAATTCTAAGATATACTTGGGTGTAACTCCCCAGGGAAACATCAGATCACAAAATGGGTTGGTTTTTAGCATTCCCAACCCAGGACTCTACTAATATACGTTTGTTTTTCGAATTTGAGCTTAGGTTCAAAAGTAACATGTTCTGGTTGAAATCAGTTTTTCTGCAAATTCTAAGATATACTTGGGTGTAACTCCCCAGGGAAACATCAGATCACAAAATGGGTTGGTTTATTAGCATTCCCGACCCAGGACTCTACTAATATACGTTTGTTTTTCGAATTTGAGCTTTGGTTCAAAAGTAATATGTTCTGGTTGAAATCAGTTTTTCTGCAAATTCTAAGATATACTTGGGTGTAACTCCCCAGGGAAACATCAGATCACAAAATGGGTTGGTTTTTTAGCATTCCCGTCTCAAGACACTACTAATATACCTTTGTTTTTCGAATCTGAGCTTTGGTTCAAAAGTAACATGTTCTGGTTGAAATCAGTTTTTCTGCAAATTGTAAGATATACTTGGGTGCAACTCCCCAGGGAAACATCAGATCACAAAATGGGTTGGTTTTTTAGCATTCCCGTCTCAAGACACTACTAATATACCTTTGTTTTTCGAATCTGAGCTTTGGTTCAAAAGTAACACGTTCTGGTTCAATTGAGTTTTTCTGCAAATTCTAAGATATACTTGGGTGCAACTCCCCAGGGAAACATCAGATCACAAAATGGGTTGGTTTTTTAGCATTCCCCACCCAGGACACTACTAATATACGTTTGTTTTTCGAATCTGAGCTTTGGTTCAAAAGTAACACGTTCTGGTTCAATTGAGTTTTTCTGCAAATTCTAAGATATACTTGGGTGCAACTCCCCAGGGAAACATCAGATCACAAAATGGGTTGGTCTTTTAGCATTCCCGACCCAGGACTCTACTAATATACGTTTGTTTGTCGAATTTGAGCTTTGGTTCAAAAGTAACATGTTCTGGTTGAAATCAGTTTTTCTGCAATTTCTAAGATATACTTGGGCGTAACTCCCCAGGGAAACATCAGATCACAAAATGGGTTGGTTTTTTAGCATTCCCGTCTCAAGACACTACTAATATACCTTTGTTTTTCGAATCTGAGCTTTGGTTCAAAAGTAACACGTTCTGGTTCAATTGAGTTTTTCTGCAAATTCTAAGATATACTTGGGTGCAACTCCCCAGGGAAACATCAGATCACAAAATGGGTTGGTTTTTTAGCATTCCCGACCCAGGACTCTACTAATATACGTTTGTTTTTCGAATTTGAGCTTTGGTTCAAAAGTAACATGTTCTGGTTGAAATCAGTTTTTCTGCAAATTCTAAGATATACTTGGGTGTAACTCCCCAGGGAAACATCAGATCACAAAATGGGTTGGTTTTTTAGCATTCCCGACCCAGGACTCTACTAATATACGTTTGTTTTTCGAATTTGAGCTTTGGTTCAAAAGTAACATGTTCTGGTTGAAATCAGTTTTTCTGCAAATTCTAAGATATACTTGGGTGTAACTCCCCAGGGAAACATCAGATCACAAAATGGGTTGGTTTTTTAGCATTCCCGACCCAGGACTCTACTAATATACGTTTGTTTTTCGAATTTGAGCTTTGGTTCAAAAGTAACATGTTCTGGTTGAAATCAGTTTTTCTGCAAATTCTAAGATATACTTGGGTGCAACTCCCCAGGGAAACATCAGATCACAAAATGGGTTGGTTTTTTAGCATTCCCGACCCAGGACTCTACTAATATACGTTTGTTTTTCGAATTTGAGCTTTGGTTCAAAAGTAACATGTTCTGGTTGAAATCAGTTTTTCTGCAAATTCTAAGATATACTTGGGTGCAACTCCCCAGGGAAACATCAGATCACAAAATGGGTTGGTTTTTTAGCATTCCCAACCCAGGACACTACTTATATACCTTTGTCTTTCGAATCTGAGCTTTGGTTCAAAAGTAACACGTTCTGGTTCAATTGAGTTTTTCTGCAAATTCTAAGATATACTTGGGTGCAACTCCCCAGGGAAACATCAGATCACAAAATGGGTTGGTTTTTTAGCATTCCCAACCCAGGACACTACTAATATACGTTTGTTTTTCGAATCTGAGCTTTGGTTCAAAAGTAACACGTTCTGGTTCAATTGAGTTTTTCTGCAAATTCTAAGATATACTTGGGTGCAACTCCCCAGGGAAACATCAGATCACAAAATGGGTTGGTCTTTTAGCATTCCCGACCCAGGACTCTACTAATATACGTTTGTTTTTCGAATTTGAGCTTTGGTTCAAAAGTAACATGTTCTGGTTGAAATCAGTTTTTCTGCAAATTCTAAGATATACTTGGGTGTAACTCCCCAGGGAAACATCAGATCACAAAATGGGTTGGTTTTTTAGCATTCCCGACCCAGGACTCTACTAATATAGGTTTGTTTTTCGAATTTGAGCTTTGGTTCAAAAGTAACATGTTCTGGTTGAAATCAGTTTTTCTGCAAATTCTAAGATATACTTGGGTGCAACTCCCCAGGGAAACATCAGATCACAAAATGGGTTGGTTTTTTAGCATTCCCGACCCAGGACTCTACTAATATACGTTTGTTTTTCGAATTTGAGCTTTGGTTCAAAAGTAACATGTTCTGGTTGAAATCAGTTTTTCTGCAAATTCTAAGATATACTTGGGTGCAACTCCCCAGGGAAACATCAGATCACAAAATGGGTTGGTTTTTTAGCATTCCCAACCCAGGACACTACTAATATACCTTTGTCTTTCGAATCTGAGCTTTGGTTCAAAAGTAACACGTTCTGGTTCAATTGAGTTTTTCTGCAAATTCTAAGATATACTTGGGTGCAACTCCCCAGGGAAACATCAGATCACAAAATGGGTTGGTTTTTTAGCATTCCCGACCCAGGACACTACTAATATACGTTTGTTTTTCGAATCTGAGCTTTGGTTCAAAAGTAACACGTTCTGGTTCAATTGAGTTTTTCTGCAAATTCTAAGATATACTTGGGTGCAACTCCCCAGGGAAACATCAGATCACAAAATGGGTTGGTCTTTTAGCATTCCCGACCCAGGACTCTACTAATATACGTTTGTTTTTCGAATTTGAGCTTTGGTTCAAAAGTAACATGTTCTGGTTGAAATCAGTTTTTCTGCAAATTCTAAGATATACTTGGGTGTAACTCCCCAGGGAAACATCAGATCACAAAATGGGTTGGTTTTTTAGCATTCCCGACCCAGGACTCTACTAATATACGTTTGTTTTTCGAATTTGAGCTTTGGTTCAAAAGTAACATGTTCTGGTTGAAATCAGTTTTTCTGCAAATTCTAAGATATACTTGGGTGCAACTCCCCAGGGAAACATCAGATCACAAAATGGGTTGGTTTTTTAGCATTCCCGACCCAGGACTCTACTAATATACGTTTGTTTTTCGAATTTGAGCTTTGGTTCAAAAGTAACATGTTCTGGTTGAAATCAGTTTTTCTGCAAATTCTAAGATATACTTGGGTGCAACTCCCCAGGGAAACATCAGATCACAAAATGGGTTGGTTTTTTAGCATTCCCAACCCAGGACACTACTTATATACCTTTGTCTTTCGAATCTGAGCTTTGGTTCAAAAGTAACACGTTCTGGTTCAATTGAGTTTTTCTGCAAATTCTAAGATATACTTGGGTGCAACTCCCCAGGGAAACATCAGATCACAAAATGGGTTGGTTTTTTAGCATTCCCAACCCAGGACACTACTAATATACGTTTGTTTTTCGAATCTGAGCTTTGGTTCAAAAGTAACACGTTCTGGTTCAATTGAGTTTTTCTGCAAATTCTAAGATATACTTGGGTGCAACTCCCCAGGGAAACATCAGATCACAAAATGGGTTGGTCTTTTAGCATTCCCGACCCAGGACTCTACTAATATACGTTTGTTTTTCGAATTTGAGCTTTGGTTCAAAAGTAACATGTTCTGGTTGAAATCAGTTTTTCTGCAAATTCTAAGATATACTTGGGTGTAACTCCCCAGGGAAACATCAGATCACAAAATGGGTTGGTTTTTTAGCATTCCCGACCCAGGACTCTACTAATATAGGTTTGTTTTTCGAATTTGAGCTTTGGTTCAAAAGTAACATGTTCTGGTTGAAATCAGTTTTTCTGCAAATTCTAAGATATACTTGGGTGCAACTCCCCAGGGAAACATCAGATCACAAAATGGGTTGGTTTTTTAGCATTCCCGACCCAGGACTCTACTAATATACGTTTGTTTTTCGAATTTGAGCTTTGGTTCAAAAGTAACATGTTCTGGTTGAAATCAGTTTTTCTGCAAATTCTAAGATATACTTGGGTGCAACTCCCCAGGGAAACATCAGATCACAAAATGGGTTGGTTTTTTAGCATTCCCAACCCAGGACACTACTAATATACCTTTGTCTTTCGAATCTGAGCTTTGGTTCAAAAGTAACACGTTCTGGTTCAATTGAGTTTTTCTGCAAATTCTAAGATATACTTGGGTGCAACTCCCCAGGGAAACATCAGATCACAAAATGGGTTGGTTTTTTAGCATTCCCGACCCAGGACACTACTAATATACGTTTGTTTTTCGAATCTGAGCTTTGGTTCAAAAGTAACACGTTCTGGTTCAATTGAGTTTTTCTGCAAATTCTAAGATATACTTGGGTGCAACTCCCCAGGGAAACATCAGATCACAAAATGGGTTGGTCTTTTAGCATTCCCGACCCAGGACTCTACTAATATACGTTTGTTTTTCGAATTTGAGCTTTGGTTCAAAAGTAACATGTTCTGGTTGAAATCAGTTTTTCTGCAAATTCTAAGATATACTTGGGTGTAACTCCCCAGGGAAACATCAGATCACAAAATGGGTTGGTTTTTTAGCATTCCCGACCCAGGACTCTACTAATATACGTTTGTTTTTCGAATTTGAGCTTTGGTTCAAAAGTAACATGTTCTGGTTGAAATCAGTTTTTCTGCAAATTCTAAGATATACTTGGGTGCAACTCCCCAGGGAAACATCAGATCACAAAATGGGTTGGTTTTTTAGCATTCCCGTCTCAAGACACTACTAATATACCTTTGTTTTTCGAATCTGAGCTTTGGTTCAAAAGTAACATGTTCTGGTTGAAATCAGTTTTTCTGCAAATTCTAAGATATACTTGGGTGTAACTCCCCAGGGAAACATCAGATCACAAAATGGGTTGGTTTTTTAGCATTCCCGTCTCAAGACACTACTAATATACCTTTGTTTTTCGAATCTGAGCTTTGGTTCAAAAGTAACACGTTCTGGTTCAATTGAGTTTTTCTGCAAATTCTAAGATATACTTGGGTGTAACTCCCCAGGGAAACATCAGATCACAAAATGGGTTGGTTTTTTAGCATTCCCGACCCAGGACTCTACTAATATACGTTTGTTTTTCGAATTTGAGCTTTGGTTCAAAAGTAACATGTTCTGGTTGAAATCAGTTTTTCTGCAAATTCTAAGATATACTTGGGTGCAACTCCCCAGGGAAACATCAGATCACAAAATGGGTTGGTTTTTTAGCATTCCCGTCTCAAGACACTACTAATATACCTTTGTTTTTCGAATCTGAGCTTTGGTTCAAAAGTAACATGTTCTGGTTGAAATCAGTTTTTCTGCAAATTCTAAGATATACTTGGGTGTAACTCCCCAGGGAAACATCAGATCACAAAATGGGTTGGTTTTTTAGCATTCCCGTCTCAAGACACTACTAATATACCTTTGTTTTTCGAATCTGAGCTTTGGTTCAAAAGTAACACGTTCTGGTTCAATTGAGTTTTTCTGCAAATTCTAAGATATACTTGGGTGCAACTCCCCAGGGAAAAATCAGATCACAAAATGGGTTGGTTTTTTAGCATTCCCGACCCAGGACTCTACTAATATACGTTTGTTTTTCGAATTTGAGCTTTGGTTCAAAAGTAACATGTTCTGGTTGAAATCAGTTTTTCTGCAAATTCTAAGATATACTTGGGTGTAACTCCCCAGGGAAACATCAGATCACAAAATGGGTTGGTTTTTTAGCATTCCCGACCCAGGACTCTACTAATATACGTTTGTTTTTCGAATTTGAGCTTTGGTTCAAAAGTAACATGTTCTGGTTGAAATCAGTTTTTCTGCAAATTCTAAGATATACTTGGGTGTAACTCCCCAGGGAAACATCAGATCACAAAATGGGTTGGTTTTTTAGCATTCCCGTCTCAAGACACTACTAATATACCTTTGTTTTTCGAATCTGAGCTTTGGTTCAAAAGTAACACGTTCTGGTTCAATTGAGTTTTTCTGCAAATTCTAAGATATACTTGGGTGCAACTCCCCAGGGAAACATCAGATCACAAAATGGGTTGGTTTTTTAGCATTCCCGACCCAGGACTCTACTAATATACGTTTGTTTTTCGAATTTGAGCTTTGGTTCAAAAGTAACATGTTCTGGTTGAAATCAGTTTTTCTGCAAATTCTAAGATATACTTGGGTGTAACTCCCCAGGGAAACATCAGATCACAAAATGGGTTGGTTTTTTAGCATTCCCGACCCAGGACTCTACTAATATACGTTTGTTTTTCGAATTTGAGCTTTGGTTCAAAAGTAACATGTTCTGGTTGAAATCAGTTTTTCTGCAAATTCTAAGATATACTTGGGTGCAACTCCCCAGGGAAACATCAGATCACAAAATGGGTTGGTTTTTTAGCATTCCCAACCCAGGACACTACTAATATACCTTTGTCTTTCGAATCTGAGCTTTGGTTCAAAAGTAACACGTTCTGGTTCAATTGAGTTTTTCTGCAAATTCTAAGATATACTTGGGTGCCACTCCCCAGGGAAACATCAGATCACAAAATGGGTTGGTTTTTTAGCATTCCCAACCCAGGACACTACTAATATACGTTTGTTTTTCGAATCTGAGCTTTGGTTCAAAAGTAACACGTTCTGGTTCAATTGAGTTTTTCTGCAAATTCTAAGATATACTTGGGTGCAACTCCCCAGGGAAACATCAGATCACAAAATGGGTTGGTTTTTTAGCATTCCCGACCCAGGACTCTACTAATATACGTTTGTTTTTCGAATTTGAGCTTTGGTTCAAAAGTAACATGTTCTGGTTGAAATCAGTTTTTCTGCAAATTCTAAGATATACTTGGGTGCAACTCCCCAGGGAAACATCAGATCACAAAATGGGTTGGTTTTTTAGCATTCCCGACCCAGGACTCTACTAATATACGTTTGTTTTTCGAATTTGAGCTTTGGTTCAAAAGTAACATGTTCTGGTTGAAATCAGTTTTTCTGCAAATTCTAAGATATACTTGGGTGCAACTCCCCAGGGAAACATCAGATCACAAAATGGGTTGGTTTTTTAGCATTCCCAACCCAGGACACTACTTATATACCTTTGTCTTTCGAATCTGAGCTTTGGTTCAAAAGTAACACGTTCTGGTTCAATTGAGTTTTTCTGCAAATTCTAAGATATACTTGGGTGCAACTCCCCAGGGAAACATCAGATCACAAAATGGGTTGGTTTTTTAGCATTCCCAACCCAGGACACTACTAATATACGTTTGTTTTTCGAATCTGAGCTTTGGTTCAAAAGTAACACGTTCTGGTTCAATTGAGTTTTTCTGCAAATTCTAAGATATACTTGGGTGCAACTCCCCAGGGAAACATCAGATCACAAAATGGGTTGGTCTTTTAGCATTCCCGACCCAGGACTCTACTAATATACGTTTGTTTTTCGAATTTGAGCTTTGGTTCAAAAGTAACATGTTCTGGTTGAAATCAGTTTTTCTGCAAATTCTAAGATATACTTGGGTGTAACTCCCCAGGGAAACATCAGATCACAAAATGGGTTGGTTTTTTAGCATTCCCGACCCAGGACTCTACTAATATAGGTTTGTTTTTCGAATTTGAGCTTTGGTTCAAAAGTAACATGTTCTGGTTGAAATCAGTTTTTCTGCAAATTCTAAGATATACTTGGGTGCAACTCCCCAGGGAAACATCAGATCACAAAATGGGTTGGTTTTTTAGCATTCCCGACCCAGGACTCTACTAATATACGTTTGTTTTTCGAATTTGAGCTTTGGTTCAAAAGTAACATGTTCTGGTTGAAATCAGTTTTTCTGCAAATTCTAAGATATACTTGGGTGCAACTCCCCAGGGAAACATCAGATCACAAAATGGGTTGGTTTTTTAGCATTCCCAACCCAGGACACTACTAATATACCTTTGTCTTTCGAATCTGAGCTTTGGTTCAAAAGTAACACGTTCTGGTTCAATTGAGTTTTTCTGCAAATTCTAAGATATACTTGGGTGCAACTCCCCAGGGAAACATCAGATCACAAAATGGGTTGGTTTTTTAGCATTCCCGACCCAGGACACTACTAATATACGTTTGTTTTTCGAATCTGAGCTTTGGTTCAAAAGTAACACGTTCTGGTTCAATTGAGTTTTTCTGCAAATTCTAAGATATACTTGGGTGCAACTCCCCAGGGAAACATCAGATCACAAAATGGGTTGGTCTTTTAGCATTCCCGACCCAGGACTCTACTAATATACGTTTGTTTTTCGAATTTGAGCTTTGGTTCAAAAGTAACATGTTCTGGTTGAAATCAGTTTTTCTGCAAATTCTAAGATATACTTGGGTGTAACTCCCCAGGGAAACATCAGATCACAAAATGGGTTGGTTTTTTAGCATTCCCGACCCAGGACTCTACTAATATACGTTTGTTTTTCGAATTTGAGCTTTGGTTCAAAAGTAACATGTTCTGGTTGAAATCAGTTTTTCTGCAAATTCTAAGATATACTTGGGTGCAACTCCCCAGGGAAACATCAGATCACAAAATGGGTTGGTTTTTTAGCATTCCCGTCTCAAGACACTACTAATATACCTTTGTTTTTCGAATCTGAGCTTTGGTTCAAAAGTAACATGTTCTGGTTGAAATCAGTTTTTCTGCAAATTCTAAGATATACTTGGGTGTAACTCCCCAGGGAAACATCAGATCACAAAATGGGTTGGTTTTTTAGCATTCCCGTCTCAAGACACTACTAATATACCTTTGTTTTTCGAATCTGAGCTTTGGTTCAAAAGTAACACGTTCTGGTTCAATTGAGTTTTTCTGCAAATTCTAAGATATACTTGGGTGTAACTCCCCAGGGAAACATCAGATCACAAAATGGGTTGGTTTTTTAGCATTCCCGACCCAGGACTCTACTAATATACGTTTGTTTTTCGAATTTGAGCTTTGGTTCAAAAGTAACATGTTCTGGTTGAAATCAGTTTTTCTGCAAATTCTAAGATATACTTGGGTGCAACTCCCCAGGGAAACATCAGATCACAAAATGGGTTGGTTTTTTAGCATTCCCGTCTCAAGACACTACTAATATACCTTTGTTTTTCGAATCTGAGCTTTGGTTCAAAAGTAACATGTTCTGGTTGAAATCAGTTTTTCTGCAAATTCTAAGATATACTTGGGTGTAACTCCCCAGGGAAACATCAGATCACAAAATGGGTTGGTTTTTTAGCATTCCCGTCTCAAGACACTACTAATATACCTTTGTTTTTCGAATCTGAGCTTTGGTTCAAAAGTAACACGTTCTGGTTCAATTGAGTTTTTCTGCAAATTCTAAGATATACTTGGGTGCAACTCCCCAGGGAAAAATCAGATCACAAAATGGGTTGGTTTTTTAGCATTCCCGACCCAGGACTCTACTAATATACGTTTGTTTTTCGAATTTGAGCTTTGGTTCAAAAGTAACATGTTCTGGTTGAAATCAGTTTTTCTGCAAATTCTAAGATATACTTGGGTGTAACTCCCCAGGGAAACATCAGATCACAAAATGGGTTGGTTTTTTAGCATTCCCGACCCAGGACTCTACTAATATACGTTTGTTTTTCGAATTTGAGCTTTGGTTCAAAAGTAACATGTTCTGGTTGAAATCAGTTTTTCTGCAAATTCTAAGATATACTTGGGTGTAACTCCCCAGGGAAACATCAGATCACAAAATGGGTTGGTTTTTTAGCATTCCCGTCTCAAGACACTACTAATATACCTTTGTTTTTCGAATCTGAGCTTTGGTTCAAAAGTAACACGTTCTGGTTCAATTGAGTTTTTCTGCAAATTCTAAGATATACTTGGGTGCAACTCCCCAGGGAAACATCAGATCACAAAATGGGTTGGTTTTTTAGCATTCCCGACCCAGGACTCTACTAATATACGTTTGTTTTTCGAATTTGAGCTTTGGTTCAAAAGTAACATGTTCTGGTTGAAATCAGTTTTTCTGCAAATTCTAAGATATACTTGGGTGTAACTCCCCAGGGAAACATCAGATCACAAAATGGGTTGGTTTTTTAGCATTCCCGACCCAGGACTCTACTAATATACGTTTGTTTTTCGAATTTGAGCTTTGGTTCAAAAGTAACATGTTCTGGTTGAAATCAGTTTTTCTGCAAATTCTAAGATATACTTGGGTGCAACTCCCCAGGGAAACATCAGATCACAAAATGGGTTGGTTTTTTAGCATTCCCAACCCAGGACACTACTAATATACCTTTGTCTTTCGAATCTGAGCTTTGGTTCAAAAGTAACACGTTCTGGTTCAATTGAGTTTTTCTGCAAATTCTAAGATATACTTGGGTGCCACTCCCCAGGGAAACATCAGATCACAAAATGGGTTGGTTTTTTAGCATTCCCAACCCAGGACACTACTAATATACGTTTGTTTTTCGAATCTGAGCTTTGGTTCAAAAGTAACACGTTCTGGTTCAATTGAGTTTTTCTGCAAATTCTAAGATATACTTGGGTGCAACTCCCCAGGGAAACATCAGATCACAAAATGGGTTGGTCTTTTAGCATTCCCGACCCAGGACTCTACTAATATACGTTTGTTTTTCGAATTTGAGCTTTGGTTCAAAAGTAACATGTTCTGGTTGAAATCAGTTTTTCTGCAAATTGTAAGATATACTTGGGTGTAACTCCCCAGGGAAACATCAGATCACAAAATGGGTTGGTTTTTTAGCATTCCCGTCTCAAGACACTACTAATATACCTTTGTTTTTCGAATCTGAGCTTTGGTTCAAAAGTAACATGTTCTGGTTGAAATCAGTTTTTCTGCAAATTCTAAGATATACTTGGGTGTAACTCCCCAGGGAAACATCAGATCACAAAATGGGTTGGTTTTTTAGCATTCCCGACCCAGGACTCTACTAATATACGTTTGTTTTTCGAATTTGAGCTTTGGTTCAAAAGTAACATGTTCTGGTTGAAATCAGTTTTTCTGCAAATTCTAAGATATACTTGGGTGCAACTCCCCAGGGAAACATCAGATCACAAAATGGGTTGGTTTTTTAGCATTCCCGTCTCAAGACACTACTAATATACCTTTGTTTTTCGAATCTGAGCTTTGGTTCAAAAGTAACACGTTCTGGTTCAATTGAGTTTTTCTGCAAATTCTAAGATATACTTGGGTGCAACTCCCCAGGGAAACATCAGATCACAAAATGGGTTGGTTTTTTAGCATTCCCAACCCAGGACACTACTAATATACCTTTGTCTTTCGAATCTGAGCTTTGGTTCAAAAGTAACACGTTCTGGTTCAATTGAGTTTTTCTGCAAATTCTAAGATATACTTGGGTGCAACTCCCCAGGGAAACATCAGATCACAAAATGGGTTGGTTTTTTAGCATTCCCAACCCAGGACACTACTAATATACGTTTGTTTTTCGAATCTGAGCTTTGGTTCAAAAGTAACACGTTCTGGTTCAATTGAGTTTTTCTGCAAATTCTAAGATATACTTGGGTGCAACTCCCCAGGGAAACATCAGATCACAAAATGGGTTGGTCTTTTAGCATTCCCGACCCAGGACTCCACTAATATACGTTTGTTTTTCGAATTTGAGCTTTGGTTCAAAAGTAACATGTTCTGGTTGAAATCAGTTTTTCTGCAAATTCTAAGATATACTTGGGTGTAACTCCCCAGGGAAACATCAGATCACAAAATGGGTTGGTTTTTTAGCATTCCCGTCTCAAGACACTACTAATATACCTTTGTTTTTCGAATCTGAGCTTTGGTTCAAAAGTAACACGTTCTGGTTCAATTGAGTTTTTCTGCAAATTCTAAGATCTACTTGGGTGCAACTCCCCAGGGAAACATCAGATCACAAAATGGGTTGGTCTTTTAGCATTCCCGACCCAGGACTCCACTAATATACGTTTGTTTTTCGAATTTGAGCTTTGGTTCAAAAGTAACACGTTCTGGTTCAATTGAGTTTTTCTGCAAATTCTAAGATATACTTGGGTGCAACTCCCCAGGGAAACATCAGATCACAAAATGGGTTGGTTTTTTAGCATTCCCGTCTCAAGACACTACTAATATACCTTTGTTTTTCGAATCTGAGCTTTGGTTCAAAAGTAACACGTTCTGGTTCAATTGAGTTTTTCTGCAAATTCTAAGATATACTTGGGTGCAACTCCCCAGGGAAACATCAGATCACAAAATGGGTTGGTTTTTTAGCATTCCCGACCCAGGACTCCACTAATATACGTTTGTTTTTCGAATTTGAGCTTTGGTTCAAAAGTAACATGTTCTGGTTGAAATCAGTTTTTCTGCAAATTCTAAGATATACTTGGGTGTAACTCCCCAGGGAAACATCAGATCACAAAATGGGTTGGTTTTTTAGCATTCCCGACCCAGGACTCTACTAATATACCTTTGTTTTTCGAATTTGAGCTTTGGTTCAAAAGTAACATGTTCTGGTTGAAATCAGTTTTTCTGCAAATTCTAAGATATACTTGGGTGTAACTCCCCAGGGAAACATCAGATCACAAAATGGGTTGGTTTTTTAGCATTCCCGACCCAGGACTCTACTAATATACCTTTGTTTTTCGAATTTGAGCTTTGGTTCAAAAGTAACATGTTCTGGTTGAAATCAGTTTTTCTGCAAATTCTAAGATATACTTGGGTGTAACTCTCCAGGGAAACATCAGATCACAAAATGGGTTGGTTTTTTAGCATTCCCGACCCAGGACACTACTAATATACGTTTGTTTTTCGAATTTGAGCTTTGGTTCAAAAGTAACATGTTCTGGTTGAATTGAGGTTTTCTGCAAATTCTAAGATATACTTGGGTGTAACTCCCCAGGGAAACATCAGATCACAAAATGGGTTGGTTTTTTAGCATTCCCGACCCAGGACTCTACTAATATACGTTTGTTTTTCGAATTTGAGCTTTGGTTCAAAAGTAACATGTTCTGGTTGAAATCAGTTTTTCTGCAAATTCTGATATACTTGGGTGCAACTCCCCAGGGAAACATCAGATTACAAAATGGGTTGGTTTTTTAGCATTCCCGACCCAGGACTCTACTAATATACGTTTGTTTTTCGAATTTGAGCTTTGGTTCAAAAGTAACATGTTCTGGTTGAAATCAGTTTTTCTGCAAATTCTAAGATATACTTGGGTGCAACTCCCCAGGGAAACATCAGATCACAAAATGGGTTGGTTTTTTAGCATTCCCAACCCAGGACACTACTAATATACCTTTGTCTTTCGAATCTGAGCTTTGGTTCAAAAGTAACACGTTCTGGTTCAATTGAGTTTTTCTGCAAATTCTAAGATATACTTGGGTGCAACTCCCCAGGGAAACATCAGATCACAAAATGGGTTGGTTTTTTAGCATTCCCAACCCAGGACACTACTAATATACGTTTGTTTTTCGAATCTGAGCTTTGGTTCAAAAGTAACACGTTCTGGTTCAATTGAGTTTTTCTGCAAATTCTAAGATATACTTGGGTGCAACTCCCCAGGGAAACATCAGATCACAAAATGGGTTGGTCTTTTATCATTCCCGACCCAGGACTCTACTAATATACGTTTGTTTTTCGAATTTGAGCTTTGGTTCAAAAGTAACATGTTCTGGTTGAAATCAGTTTTTCTGCAAATTCTAAGATATACTTGGGTGTAACTCCCCAGGGAAACATCAGATCACAAAATGGGTTGGTTTTTTAGCATTCCCGTCTCAAGACACTACTAATATACCTTTGTTTTTCGAATCTGAGCTTTGGTTCAAAAGTAACACGTTCTGGTTCAATTGAGTTTTTCTGCAAATTCTAAGATATACTTGGGTGCAACTCCCCAGGGAAACATCAGATCACAAAATGGGTTGGTTTTTTAGCATTCCCGACCCAGGACTCTACTAATATACGTTTGTTTTTCGAATTTGAGCTTTGGTTCAAAAGTAACATGTTCTGGTTGAAATCAGTTTTTCTGCAAATTCTAAGATATACTTGGGTGCAACTCCCCAGGGAAACATCAGATCACAAAATGGGTTGGTTTTTTAGCATTCCCAACCCAGGACACTACTAATATACGTTTGTTTTTCGAATCTGAGCTTTGGTTCAAAAGTAACACGTTCTGGTTCAATTGAGTTTTTCTGCAAATTCTAAGATATACTTGGGTGCAACTCCCCAGGGAAACATCAGATCACAAAATGGGTTGGTCTTTTAGCATTCCCGACCCAGGACTCCACTAATATACGTTTGTTTTTCGAATTTGAGCTTTGGTTCAAAAGTAACATGTTCTGGTTGAAATCAGTTTTTCTGCAAATTCTAAGATATACTTGGGTGTAACTCCCCAGGGAAACATCAGATCACAAAATGGGTTGGTTTTTTATCATTCCCGTCTCAAGACACTACTAATATACCTTTGTTTTTCGAATCTGAGCTTTGGTTCAAAAGTAACACGTTCTGGTTCAATTGAGTTTTTCTGCAAATTCTAAGATCTACTTGGGTGCAACTCCCCAGGGAAACATCAAATCACAAAATGGGTTGGTTTTTTAGCATTCCCGACCCAGGACTCTACTAATATACGTTTGTTTTTCGAATTTGAGCTTTGGTTCAAAAGTAACATGTTCTGGTTGAAATCAGTTTTTCTGCAAATTCTAAGATATACTTGGGTGCAACTCCCCAGGGAAACATCAGATCACAAAATGGGTTGGTTTTTTAGCATTCCCGTCTCAAGACACTACTAATATACCTTTGTTTTTCGAATCTGAGCTTTGGTTCAAAAGTAACACGTTCTGGTTCAATTGAGTTTTTCTGCTAATTCTAAGATATACTTGGGTGCAACTCCCCAGGGAAACATCAGATCACAAAATGGGTTGGTTTTTTAGCATTCCCGACCCAGGACTCTACTAATATATGTTTGTTTTTCGAATTTGAGCTTTGGTTCAAAAGTAACATGTTCTGGTTGAAATCAGTTTTTCTGCAAATTCTAAGATATACTTGGCTGTAACTCCCCAGGGAAACATCAGATCACAAAATGGGTTGGTTTTTTAGCATTCCCGACCCAGGACTCTACTAATATACCTTTGTTTTTCGAATTTGAGCTTTGGTTCAAAAGTAACATGTTCTGGTTGAAATCAGTTTTTCTGCAAATTCTAAGATATACTTGGGTGTAACTCTCCAGGGAAACATCAGATCACAAAATGGGTTGGTTTTTTAGCATTCCCGACCCAGGACACTACTAATATACGTTTGTTTTTCGAATTTGAGCTTTGGTTCAAAAGTAACATGTTCTGGTTGAATTGAGGTTTTCTGCAAATTCTAAGATATACTTGGGTGTAACTCCCCAGGGAAACATCAGATCACAAAATGGGTTGGTTTTTTAGCATTCCCAACCCAGGACACTACTAATATACGTTTGTTTTTCGAATCTGAGCTTTGGTTCAAAAGTAACATGTTCTGGTTGAAATCAGTTTTTCTGCAAATTCTAAGATATACTTGGGTGCAACTCCCCAGGGAAACATCAGATCACAAAATGGGTTGGTTTTTTAGCATTCCCAACCCAGGACACTACTAATATACCTTTGTCTTTCGAATCTGAGCTTTGGTTCAAAAGTAACACGTTCTGGTTCAATTGAGTTTTTCTGCAAATTCTAAGATATACTTGGGTGCAACTCCCCAGGGAAACATCAGATCACAAAATGGGTTGGTTTTTTAGCATTCCCGACCCAGGACTCTACTAATATACGTTTGTTTTTCGAATTTGAGCTTTGGTTCAAAAGTAACATGTTCTGGTTGAAATCAGTTTTTCTGCAAATTCTAAGATATACTTGGGTGCAACTCCCCAGGGAAACATCAGATCACAAAATGGGTTGGTTTTTTAGCATTCCCAACCCAGGACACTACTAATATACGTTTGTTTTTCGAATCTGAGCTTTGGTTCAAAAGTAACACGTTCTGGTTCAATTGAGTTTTTCTGCAAATTCTAAGATATACTTGGGTGCAACTCCCCAGGGAAACATCAGATCACAAAATGGGTTGGTCTTTTAGCATTCCCGACCCAGGACTCCACTAATATACGTTTGTTTTTCGAATTTGAGCTTTGGTTCAAAAGTAACATGTTCTGGTTGAAATCAGTTTTTCTGCAAATTCTAAGATATACTTGGGTGTAACTCCCCAGGGAAACATCAGATCACAAAATGGGTTGGTTTTTTATCATTCCCGTCTCAAGACACTACTAATATACCTTTGTTTTTCGAATCTGAGCTTTGGTTCAAAAGTAACACGTTCTGGTTCAATTGAGTTTTTCTGCAAATTCTAAGATCTACTTGGGTGCAACTCCCCAGGGAAACATCAAATCACAAAATGGGTTGGTTTTTTAGCATTCCCGACCCAGGACTCTACTAATATACGTTTGTTTTTCGAATTTGAGCTTTGGTTCAAAAGTAACATGTTCTGGTTGAAATCAGTTTTTCTGCAAATTCTAAGATATACTTGGGTGCAACTCCCCAGGGAAACATCAGATCACAAAATGGGTTGGTTTTTTAGCATTCCCGTCTCAAGACACTACTAATATACCTTTGTTTTTCGAATCTGAGCTTTGGTTCAAAAGTAACACGTTCTGGTTCAATTGAGTTTTTCTGCTAATTCTAAGATATACTTGGGTGCAACTCCCCAGGGAAACATCAGATCACAAAATGGGTTGGTTTTTTAGCATTCCCGACCCAGGACTCTACTAATATATGTTTGTTTTTCGAATTTGAGCTTTGGTTCAAAAGTAACATGTTCTGGTTGAAATCAGTTTTTCTGCAAATTCTAAGATATACTTGGCTGTAACTCCCCAGGGAAACATCAGATCACAAAATGGGTTGGTTTTTTAGCATTCCCGACCCAGGACTCTACTAATATACCTTTGTTTTTCGAATTTGAGCTTTGGTTCAAAAGTAACATGTTCTGGTTGAAATCAGTTTTTCTGCAAATTCTAAGATATACTTGGGTGTAACTCTCCAGGGAAACATCAGATCACAAAATGGGTTGGTTTTTTAGCATTCCCGACCCAGGACACTACTAATATACGTTTGTTTTTCGAATTTGAGCTTTGGTTCAAAAGTAACATGTTCTGGTTGAATTGAGGTTTTCTGCAAATTCTAAGATATACTTGGGTGTAACTCCCCAGGGAAACATCAGATCACAAAATGGGTTGGTTTTTTAGCATTCCCAACCCAGGACACTACTAATATACGTTTGTTTTTCGAATCTGAGCTTTGGTTCAAAAGTAACATGTTCTGGTTGAAATCAGTTTTTCTGCAAATTCTAAGATATACTTGGGTGCAACTCCCCAGGGAAACATCAGATCACAAAATGGGTTGGTTTTTTAGCATTCCCAACCCAGGACACTACTAATATACCTTTGTCTTTCGAATCTGAGCTTTGGTTCAAAAGTAACACGTTCTGGTTCAATTGAGTTTTTCTGCAAATTCTAAGATATACTTGGGTGCAACTCCCCAGGGAAACATCAGATCACAAAATGGGTTGGTTTTTTAGCATTCCCAACCCAGGACACTACTAATATACGTTTGTTTTTCGAATCTGAGCTTTGGTTCAAAAGTAACACGTTCTGGTTCAATTGAGTTTTTCTGCAAATTCTAAGATATACTTGGGTGCAACTCCCCAGGGAAACATCAGATCACAAAATGGGTTGGTCTTTTATCATTCCCGACCCAGGACTCTACTAATATACGTTTGTTTTTCAAATTTGAGCTTTGGTTCAAAAGTAACATGTTCTGGTTGAAATCAGTTTTTCTGCAAATTCTAAGATATACTTGGGTGTAACTCCCCAGGGAAACATCAGATCACAAAATGGGTTGGTTTTTTAGCATTCCCGTCTCAAGACACTACTAATATACCTTTGTTTTTCGAATCTGAGCTTTGGTTCAAAAGTAACACGTTCTGGTTCAATTGAGTTTTTCTGCAAATTCTAAGATATACTTGGGTGCAACTCCCCAGGGAAACATCAGATCACAAAATGGGTTGGTTTTTTAGCATTCCCGACCGAGGACTCTACTAATATACGTTTGTTTTTCGAATTTGAGCTTTGGTTCAAAAGTAACATGTTCTGGTTGAAATCAGTTTTTCTGCAAATTGTAAGATATACTTGGGTGTAACTCCCCAGGGAAACATCAGATCACAAAATGGGTTGGTTTTTTAGCATTCCCGACCCAGGACTCTACTAATATACGTTTGTTTTTCGAATTTGAGCTTTGGTTCAAAAGTAACATGTTCTGGTTGAAATCAGTTTTTCTGCAAATTCTAAGATATACTTGGGTGCAACTCCCCAGGGAAACATCAGATCACAAAATGGGTTGGTTTTTTAGCATTCCCGTCTCAAGACACTACTAATATACCTTTGTTTTTCGAATCTGAGCTTTGGTTCAAAAGTAACAAGTTCTGGTTCAATTGAGTTTTTCTGCAAATTCTAAGATATACTTGGGTGCAACTCCCCAGGGAAACATCAGATCACAAAATGGGTTGGTTTTTTAGCATTCCCGACCCAGGACACTACTAATATACGTTTGTTTTTCGAATTTGAGCTTTGGTTCAAAAGTAACATGTTCTGGTTGAAATCAGTTTTTCTGCAAATTCTAAGATATACTTGGGTGCAACTCCCCAGGGAAACATCAGATCACAAAATGGGTTGGTTTTTTAGCATTCCCAACCCAGGACACTACTAATATACCTTTGTCTTTCGAATCTGAGCTTTGGTTCAAAAGTAACACGTTCTGGTTCAATTGAGTTTTTCTGCAAATTCTAAGATATACTTGGGTGCAACTCCCCAGGGAAACATCAGATCACAAAATGGGTTGGTTTTTTAGCATTCCCAACCCAGGACACTACTAATATACGTTTGTTTTTCGAATCTGAGCTTTGGTTCAAAAGTAACACGTTCTGGTTCAATTGAGTTTTTCTGCAAATTCTAAGATATACTTGGGTGCAACTCCCCAGGGAAACATCAGATCACAAAATGGGTTGGTCTTTTAGCATTCCCGACCCAGGACTCCACTAATATACGTTTGTTTTTCGAATTTGAGCTTTGGTTCAAAAGTAACATGTTCTGGTTGAAATCAGTTTTTCTGCAAATTCTAAGATATACTTGGGTGTAACTCCCCAGGGAAACATCAGATCACAAAATGGGTTGGTTTTTTAGCATTCCCGTCTCAAGACACTACTAATATACCTTTGTTTTTCGAATCTGAGCTTTGGTTCAAAAGTAACACGTTCTGGTTCAATTGAGTTTTTCTGCAAATTCTAAGATCTACTTGGGTGCAACTCCCCAGGGAAACATCAAATCACAAAATGGGTTGGTTTTTTAGCATTCCCGACCCAGGACTCTACTAATATACGTTTGTTTTTCGAATTTGAGCTTTGGTTCAAAAGTAACATGTTCTGGTTGAAATCAGTTTTTCTGCAAATTCTAAGATATACTTGGGTGCAACTCCCCAGGGAAACATCAGATCACAAAATGGTTTGGTTTTTTAGCATTCCCGTCTCAAGACACTACTAATATACCTTTGTTTTTCGAATCTGAGCTTTGGTTCAAAAGTAACACGTTCTGGTTCAATTGAGTTTTTCTGCAAATTCTAAGATATACTTGGGTGCAACTCCCCAGGGAAACATCAGATCACAAAATGGGTTGGTTTTTTAGCATTCCCGACCCAGGACACTACTAATATACGTTTGTTTTTCGAATTTGAGCTTTGGTTCAAAAGTAACATGTTCTGGTTGAAATCAGTTTTTCTGCAAATTCTAAGATATACTTGGGTGCAACTCCCCAGGGAAACATCAGATCACAAAATGGGTTGGTTTTTTAGCATTCCCAACCCAGGACACTACTAATATACCTTTGTCTTTCGAATCTGAGCTTTGGTTCAAAAGTAACACGTTCTGGTTCAATTGAGTTTTTCTGCAAATTCTAAGATATACTTGGGTGCAACTCCCCAGGGAAACATCAGATCACAAAATGGGTTGGTTTTTTAGCATTCCCAACCCAGGACACTACTAATATACGTTTGTTTTTCGAATCTGAGCTTTGGTTCAAAAGTAACACGTTCTGGTTCAATTGAGTTTTTCTGCAAATTCTAAGATATACTTGGGTGCAACTCCCCAGGGAAACATCAGATCACAAAATGGGTTGGTCTTTTAGCATTCCCGACCCAGGACTCCACTAATATACGTTTGTTTTTCGAATTTGAGCTTTGGTTCAAAAGTAACATGTTCTGGTTGAAATCAGTTTTTCTGCAAATTCTAAGATATACTTGGGTGTAACTCCCCAGGGAAACATCAGATCACAAAATGGGTTGGTTTTTTAGCATTCCCGTCTCAAGACACTACTAATATACCTTTGTTTTTCGAATCTGAGCTTTGGTTCAAAAGTAACACGTTCTGGTTCAATTGAGTTTTTCTGCAAATTCTAAGATCTACTTGGGTGCAACTCCCCAGGGAAACATCAAATCACAAAATGGGTTGGTTTTTTAGCATTCCCGACCCAGGACTCTACTAATATACGTTTGTTTTTCGAATTTGAGCTTTGGTTCAAAAGTAACATGTTCTGGTTGAAATCAGTTTTTCTGCAAATTCTAAGATATACTTGGGTGCAACTCCCCAGGGAAACATCAGATCACAAAATGGTTTGGTTTTTTAGCATTCCCGTCTCAAGACACTACTAATATACCTTTGTTTTTCGAATCTGAGCTTTGGTTCAAAAGTAACACGTTCTGGTTCAATTGAGTTTTTCTGCAAATTCTAAGATATACTTGGGTGTAACTCCCCAGGGAAACATCAGATCACAAAATGGGTTGGTTTTTTAGCATTCCCGACCCAGGACTCTACTAATATACCTTTGTCTTTCGAATCTGAGCTTTGGTTCAAAAGTAACATGTTCTGGTTGAAATCAGTTTTTCTGCAAATTCTAAGATATACTTGGGTGTAACTCCCCAGGGAAACATCAGACCACAAAATGGGTTGGTTTTTTGGCATTCCCGTCTCAAGACACTACTAATATACCTTTGTTTTTCGAATCTGAGCTTTGGTTCAAAAGTAACACGTTCTGGTTCAATTGAGTTTTTCTACAAATTCTAAGATATACTTGGGTGCAACTTCCCAGGGAAACATCAGACCACAAAATGGGTTGGTTTTTTAGCATTCCCGTCTCAAGACACTACTAATATACCTTTGTTTTTCGAATCTGAGCTTTGGTTCAAAAGTAACACGTTCTGGTTCAATTGAGTTTTTCTGCAAATTCTAAGATATACTTGGGTGCAATTCCCCAGGGAAACATCAGATCACAAAATGGGTTGGTTTTTTAGCATTCCCAACCCAGGACACTACTAATATACGTTTGTTTTTCGAATTTGAGCTTTGGTTCAAAAGTAACATGTTCTGGTTGAATTGAGTTTTTCTGCAAATTCTAAGATATACTTGGGTGTAACTCCCCAGGGAAACATCAGATCACAAAATGGGTTGGTTTTTTAGCATTCCCGACCCAGGACTCTACTAATATACCTTTGTTTTTCGAATTTGAGCTTTGGTTCAAAAGTAACATGTTCTGGTTGAAATCAGTTTTTCTGCAAATTCTAAGATATACTTGGGTGTAACTCTCCAGGGAAACATCAGATCACAAAATGGGTTGGTTTTTTAGCATTCCCGACCCAGGACACTACTAATATTCGTTTGTTTTTCGAATTTGAGCTTTGGTTCAAAAGTAACATGTTCTGGTTGAATTGAGGTTTTCTGCAAATTCTAAGATATACTTGGGTGTAACTCCCCAGGGAAACATCAGATCACAAAATGGGTTGGTTTTTTAGCATTCCCGACCCAGGACTCTACTAATATACGTTTGTTTTTCGAATTTGAGCTTTGGTTCAAAAGTAACATGTTCTGGTTGAAATCAGTTTTTCTGCAAATTCTAAGATATACTTGGGTGCAACTCCCCAGGGAAACATCAGATCACAAAATGGGTTGGTTTTTTAGCATTCCCAAACCAGGACTCTACTAATATACGTTTGTTTTTCGAATTTGAGCTTTGGTTCAAAAGTAACATGTTCTGGTTGAAATCAGTTTTTCTGCAAATTCTAAGATATACTTGGGTGCAACTCCCCAGGGAAACATCAGATCACAAAATGGGTTGGTTTTTTAGCATTCCCAACCCAGGACACTACTAATATACCTTTGTCTTTCGAATCTGAGCTTTGGTTCAAAAGTAACACGTTCTGGTTCAATTGAGTTTTTCTGCAAATTCTAAGATATACTTGGGTGCAACTCCCCAGGGAAACATCAGATCACAAAATGGGTTGGTTTTTTAGCATTCCCAACCCAGGACACTACTAATATACGTTTGTTTTTCAAATCTGAGCTTTGGTTCAAAAGTAACACGTTCTGGTTCAATTGAGTTTTTCTGCAAATTCTAAGATATACTTGGGTGCAACTCCCCAGGGAAACATCAGACCACAAAATGGGTTGGTCTTTTAGCATTCCCGACCCAGGACTCTACTAATATACGTTTGTTTTTCGAATTTGAGCTTTGGTTCAAAAGTAACATGTTCTGGTTGAAATCAGTTTTTCTGCAAATTCTAAGATATACTTGGGAGTAACTCCCCAGGGAAACATCAGATCACAAAATGGGTTGGTTTTTTAGCATTCCCGTCTCAAGACACTACTAATATACCTTTGTTTTTCGAATCTGAGCTTTGGTTCAAAAGTAACACGTTCTGGTTCAATTGAGTTTTTCTGCAAATTCTAAGATATACTTGGGTGCAACTCCCCAGGGAAACATCAGATCACAAAATGGGTTGGTTTTTTAGCATTCCCGACCCAGGACTCTACTAATATACGTTTGTTTTTCGAATTTGAGCTTTGGTTCAAAAGTAACATGTTCTGGTTGAAATCAGTTTTTCTGCAAATTCTAAGATATACTTGGGTGCAACTCCCCAGGGAAACATCAGATCACAAAATGGTTTGGTTTTTTAGCATTCCCGACCCAGGACTCTACTAATATACGTTTGTTTTTCGAATTTGAGCTTTGGTTCAAAAGTAACATGTTCTGGTTGAAATCAGTTTTTCTGCAAATTCTAAGATATACTTGGGTGCAACTCCCCAGGGAAACATCAGATCACAAAATGGGTTGGTTTTTTAGCATTCCCGTCTCAAGACACTACTAATATACCTTTGTTTTTCGAATCTGAGCTTTGGTTCAAAAGTAACACGTTCTGGTTCAATTGAGTTTTTCTGCAAATTCTAAGATATACTTGGGTGCAACTCCCCAGGGAAACATCAGATCACAAAATGGGTTGGTTTTTTAGCATTCCCGACCCAGGACACTACTAATATACGTTTGTTTTTCGAATTTGAGCTTTGGTTCAAAAGTAACATGTTCTGGTTGAAATCAGTTTTTCTGCAAATTCTAAGATATACTTGGGTGCAACTCCCCAGGGAAACATCAGATCACAAAATGGGTTGGTTTTTTAGCATTCCCGACCCAGGACTCTACTAATATACGTTTGTTTTTCGAATTTGAGCTTTGGTTCAAAAGTAACATGTTCTGGTTGAAATCAGTTTTTCTGCAAATTCTAAGATATACTTGGGTGCAACTCCCCAGGGAAACATCAGATCACAAAATGGGTTGGTTTTTTAGCATTCCCGAACCAGGACTCTACTAATATACGTTTGTTTTTCGAATTTGAGCTTTGGTTCAAAAGTAACATGTTCTGGTGGAAATCAGTTTTTCTGCAAATTCTAAGATATACTTGGGTGCAACTCCCCAGGGAAACATCAGATCACAAAATGGGTTGGTTTTTTAGCATTCCCAACCCAGGACACTACTAATATACCTTTGTCTTTCGAATCTGAGCTTTGGTTCAAAAGTAACACGTTCTGGTTCAATTGAGTTTTTCTGCAAATTCTAAGATATACTTGGGTGCAACTCCCCAGGGAAACATCAGATCACAAAATGGGTTGGTCTTTTAGCATTCCCGACCCAGGACTCTACTAATATACGTTTGTTTTTCGAATTTGAGCTTTGGTTCAAAAGTAACATGTTCTGGTTGAAATCAGTTTTTCTGCAAATTCTAAGATATACTTGGGAGTAACTCCCCAGGGAAACATCAGATCACAAAATGGGTTTGTTTTTTAGCATTCCCGTCTCAAGACACTACTAATATACCTTTGTTTTTCGAATCTGAGCTTTGGTTCAAAAGTAACACGTTCTGGTTCAATTGAGTTTTTCTGCAAATTCTAAGATATACTTGGGTGCAACTCCCCAGGGAAACATCAGATCACAAAATGGGTTGGTTTTTTAGCATTCCCGAACCAGGACTCTACTAATATACGTTTGTTTTTCGAATTTGAGCTTTGGTTCAAAAGTAACATGTTCTGGTGGAAATCAGTTTTTCTGCAAATTCTAAGATATACTTGGGTGCAACTCCCCAGGGAAACATCAGATCACAAAATGGGTTGGTTTTTTAGCATTCCCAACCCAGGACACTACTAATATACGTTTGTTTTTCGAATCTGAGCTTTGGTTCAAAAGTAACACGTTCTGGTTCAATTGAGTTTTTCTGCAAATTCTAAGATATACTTGGGTGCAACTCCCCAGGGAAACATCAGATCACAAAATGGGTTGGTCTTTTAGCATTCCCGACCCAGGACTCTACTAATATACGTTTGTTTTTCGAATTTGAGCTTTGGTTCAAAAGTAACATGTTCTGGTTGAAATCAGTTTTTCTGCAAATTCTAAGATATACTTGGGAGTAACTCCCCAGGGAAACATCAGATCACAAAATGGGTTTGTTTTTTAGCATTCCCGTCTCAAGACACTACTAATATACCTTTGTTTTTCGAATCTGAGCTTTGGTTCAAAAGTAACACGTTCTGGTTCAATTGAGTTTTTCTGCAAATTCTAAGATATACTTGGGTGCAACTCCCCAGGGAAACATCAGATCACAAAATGGGTTGGTTTTTTAGCATTCCCGACCCAGGACTCTACTAATATACGTTTGTTTTTCGAATTTGAGCTTTGGTTCAAAAGTAACATGTTCTGGTTGAAATCAGTTTTTCTGCAAATTCTAAGATATACTTGGGTGCAACTCCCCAGGGAAACATCAGATCACAAAATGGGTTGGTTTTTTAGCATTCCCGACCCAGGACACTACTAATATACGTTTGTTTTTCGAATTTGAGCTTTGGTTCAAAAGTAACATGTTCTGGTTGAAATCAGTTTTTCTGCAAATTCTAAGATATACTTGGGTGCAACTCCCCAGGGAAACATCAGATCACAAAATGGGTTGGTTTTTTAGCATTCCCAACCCAGGACACTACTAATATACCTTTGTCTTTCGAATCTGAGCTTTGGTTCAAAAGTAACACGTTCTGGTTCAATTGAGTTTTTCTGCAAATTCTAAGATATGCTTGGGTGCAACTCCCCAGGGAAACATCAGATCACAAAATGGGTTGGTTTTTTAGCATTCCCAACCCAGGACACTACTAATATACGTTTGTTTTTCGAATCTGAGCTTTGGTTCAAAAGTAACACGTTCTGGTTCAATTTAGTTTTTCTGCAAATTCTAAGATATACTTGGGTGCAACTCCCCAGGGAAACATCAGATCACAAAATGGGTTGGTCTTTTAGCATTCCCGACCCAGGACTCTACTAATATACGTTTGTTTTTCGAATTTGAGCTTTGGTTCAAAAGTAACATGTTCTGGTTGAAATCAGTTTTTCTGCAAATTCTAAGATAGATATACTTGGGTGTAACTCCCCAGGGAAACATCAGATCACAAAATGGGTTGGTTTTTTAGCATTCCCGTCTCAAGACACTACTAATATACCTTTGTTTTTCGAATCTGAGCTTTGGTTCAAAAGTAACACGTTCTGGTTCAATTGAGTTTTTCTGCAAATTCTAAGATATACTTGGGTGCAACTCCCCAGGGAAACATCAGATCACAAAATGGGTTGGTTTTTTAGCATTCCCGACCCAGGACTCTACTAATATACGTTTGTTTTTCGAATTTGAGCTTTGGTTCAAAAGTAACATGTTCTGGTTGAAATCAGTTTTTCTGCAAATTCTAAGATATACTTGGGTGTAACTCCCCAGGGAAACATCAGATCACAAAATGGGTTGGTTTTTTAGCATTCCCGACCCAGGACTCTACTAATATACGTTTGTTTTTCGAATTTGAGCTTTGGTTCAAAAGTAACATGTTCTGGTTGAAATCAGTTTTTCTGCAAATTCTAAGATATACTTGGGTGTAACTCCCCAGGGAAACATCAGATCACAAAATGGGTTGGTTTTTTAGCATTCCCGTCTCAAGACACTACTAATATACCTTTGTTTTTCGAATCTGAGCTTTGGTTCAAAAGTAACACGTTCTGGTTCAATTGCGTTTTTCTGCAAATTCTAAGATATACTTGGGTGCAACTCCCCAGGGAAACATCAGATCACAAAATGGGTTGGTTTTTTAGCATTCCCGACCCAGGACACTACTAATATACGTTTGTTTTTCGAATTTGAGCTTTGGTTCAAAAGTAACATGTTCTGGTTGAAATCATTTTTTCTGCAAATTCTAAGATATACTTGGGTGCAACTCCCCAGGGAAACATCAGATCACAAAATGGGTTGGTTTTTTAGCATTCCCAACCCAGGACACTACTAATATACCTTTGTCTTTCGAATCTGAGCTTTGGTTCAAAAGTAACACGTTCTGGTTCAATTGAGTTTTTCTGCAAATTCTAAGATATACTTGGGTGCAACTCCCCAGGGAAACATCAGATCACAAAATGGGTTTGTTTTTTAGCATTCCCGACCCAGGACTCTACTAATATACGTTTGTTTTTCGAATTTGAGCTTTGGTTCAAAAGTAACATGTTCTGGTTGAAATCAGTTTTTCTGCAAATTCTAAGATATACTTGGGTGTAACTCCCCAGGGAAACATCAGATCACAAAATGGGTTGGTTTTTTAGCATTCCCGACCCAGGACTCTACTAATATACCTTTGTTTTTCGAATCTGAGCTTTGGTTCAAAAGTAACACGTTCTGGTTCAATTGAGTTTTTCTGCAAATTCTAAGATATACTTGGGTGCAACTCCCCAGGGAAACATCAGATCACAAAATGGGTTGGTTTTTTAGCATTCCCGACCCAGGACTCTACTAATATACGTTTGTTTTTCGAATTTGAGCTTTGGTTCAAAAGTAACATGTTCTGGTTGAAATCAGTTTTTCTGCAAATTCTAAGATAGATATACTTGGGTGTAACTCCCCAGGGAAACATCAGATCACAAAATGGGTTGGTTTTTTAGCATTCCCGTCTCAAGACACTACTAATATACCTTTGTTTTTCGAATCTGAGCTTTGGTTCAAAAGTAACACGTTCTGGTTCAATTGAGTTTTTCTGCAAATTCTAAGATATACTTGGGTGCAACTCCCCAGGGAAACATCAGATCACAAAATGGGTTGGTTTTTTAGCATTCCCGACCCAGGACTCTACTAATATACGTTTGTTTTTCGATTTTGAGCTTTGGTTCAAAAGTAACATGTTCTGGTTGAAATCAGTTTTTCTGCAAATTCTAAGATATACTTGGGTGTAACTCCCCAGGGAAACATCAGATCACAAAATGGGTTGGTTTTTTAGCATTCCCGACCCAGGACTCTACTAATATACGTTTGTTTTTCGAATTTGAGCTTTGGTTCAAAAGTAACATGTTCTGGTTGAAATCAGTTTTTCTGCAAATTCTAAGATATACTTGGGTGTAACTCCCCAGGGAAACATCAGATCACAAAATGGGTTGGTTTTTTAGCATTCCCGTCTCAAGACACTACTAATATACCTTTGTTTTTCGAATCTGAGCTTTGGTTCAAAAGTAACACGTTCTGGTTCAATTGCGTTTTTCTGCAAATTCTAAGATATACTTGGGTGCAACTCCCCAGGGAAACATCAGATCACAAAATGGGTTGGTTTTTTAGCATTCCCAACCCAGGACACTACTAATATACGTTTGTTTTTCGAATTTGAGCTTTGGTTCAAAAGTAACATGTTCTGGTTGAAATCATTTTTTCTGCAAATTCTAAGATATACTTGGGTGCAACTCCCCAGGGAAACATCAGATCACAAAATGGGTTGGTTTTTTAGCATTCCCAACCCAGGACACTACTAATATACCTTTGTCTTTCGAATCTGAGCTTTGGTTCAAAAGTAACACGTTCTGGTTCAATTGAGTTTTTCTGCAAATTCTAAGATATACTTGGGTGCAACTCCCCAGGGAAACATCAGATCACAAAATGGGTTGGTTTTTTAGCATTCCCGACCCAGGACTCTACTAATATACGTTTGTTTTTCGAATTTGAGCTTTGGTTCAAAAGTAACATGTTCTGGTTGAAATCAGTTTTTCTGCAAATTCTAAGATATACTTGGGTGTAACTCCCCAGGGAAACATCAGATCACAAAATGGGTTGGTTTTTTAGCATTCCCGACCCAGGACTCTACTAATATACGTTTGTTTTTCGAATTTGAGCTTTGGTTCAAAAGTAACATGTTCTGGTTGAAATCAGTTTTTCTGCAAATTCTAAGATATACTTGGGTGTAACTCCCCAGGGAAACATCAGATCACAAAATGGGTTGGTTTTTTAGCATTCCCGACCCAGGACTCTACTAATATACGTTTGTTTTTCGAATTTGAGCTTTGGTTCAAAAGTAACATGTTCTGGTTGAAATCAGTTTTTCTGCAAATTCTAAGATATACTTGGGTGCAACTCCCCAGGGAAACATCAGATCACAAAATGGGTTGGTTTTTTAGCATTCCCGTCTCAAGACACTACTAATATACCTTTGTTTTTCGAATCTGAGCTTTGGTTCAAAAGTAACACGTTCTGGTTCAATTGAGTTTTTCTGCAAATTCTAAGATATACTTGGGTGCAACTCCCCAGGGAAACATCAGATCACAAAATGGGTTGGTTTTTTAGCATTCCCGACCCAGGACACTACTAATATACGTTTGTTTTTCGAATTTGAGCTTTGGTTCAAAAGTAACATGTTCTGGTTGAAATCAGTTTTTCTGCAAATTCTAAGATATACTTGGGTGCAACTCCCCAGGGAAACATCAGATCACAAAATGGGTTGGTTTTTTAGCATTCCCAACCCAGGACACTACTAATATACCTTTGTCTTTCGAATCTGAGCTTTGGTTCAAAAGTAACACGTTCTGGTTCAATTGAGTTTTTCTGCAAATTCTAAGATATACTTGGGTGCAACTCCCCAGGGAAACATCAGATCACAAAATGGGTTGGTTTTTTAGCATTCCCGACCCAGGACTCTACTAATATACGTTTGTTTTTCGAATTTGAGCTTTGGTTCAAAAGTAACATGTTCTGGTTGAAATCAGTTTTTCTGCAAATTCTAAGATATACTTGGGTGCAACTCCCCAGGGAAACATCAGATCACAAAATGGGTTGGTTTTTTAGCATTCCCGAACCAGGACTCTACTAATATACGTTTGTTTTTCCAATTTGAGCTTTGGTTCAAAAGTAACATGTTCTGGTTGAAATCAGTTTTTCTGCAAATTCTAAGATATACTTGGGTGCAACTCCCCAGGGAAACATCAGATCACAAAATGGGTTGGTTTTTTAGCATTCCCGACCCAGGACTCTACTAATATACGTTTGTTTTTCGAATTTGAGCTTTGGTTCAAAAGTAACATGTTCTGGTTGAAATCAGTTTTTCTGCAAATTCTAAGATATACTTGGGTGCAACTCCCCAGGGAAACATCAGATCACAAAATGGGTTGGTTTTTTAGCATTCCCGAACCAGGACTCTACTAATATACGTTTGTTTTTCGAATTTGAGCTTTGGTTCAAAAGTAACATGTTCTGGTTGAAATCAGTTTTTCTGCAAATTCTAAGATATACTTGGGTGCAACTCCCCAGGGAAACATCAGATCACAAAATGGGTTGGTTTTTTAGCATTCCCAACCCAGGACACTACTAATATACCTTTGTCTTTCGAATCTGAGCTTTGGTTCAAAAGTAACACGTTCTGGTTCAATTGAGTTTTTCTGCAAATTCTAAGATATACTTGGGTGCAACTCCCCAGGGAAACATCAGATCACAAAATGGGTTGGTTTTTTAGCATTCCCAACCCAGGACACTACTAATATACGTTTGTTTTTCGAATCTGAGCTTTGGTTCAAAAGTAACACGTTCTGGTTCAATTGAGTTTTTCTGCAAATTCTAAGATATACTTGGGTGCAACTCCCCAGGGAAACATCAGATCACAAAATGGGTTGGTCTTTTAGCATTCCCGACCCAGGACTCTACTAATATACGTTTGTTTTTCGAATTTGAGCTTTGGTTCAAAAGTAACATGTTCTGGTTGAAATCAGTTTTTCTGCAAATTCTAAGATATACTTGGGAGTAACTCCCCAGGGAAACATCAGATCACAAAATGGGTTTGTTTTTTAGCATTCCCAACCCAGGACACTACTAATATACCTTTGTCTTTCGAATCTGAGCTTTGGTTCAAAAGTAACACGTTCTGGTTCAATTGAGTTTTTCTGCAAATTCTAAGATATACTTGGGTGCAACTCCCCAGGGAAACATCAGATCACAAAATGGGTTGGTTTTTTAGCATTCCCAACCCAGGACACTACTAATATACGTTTGTTTTTCGAATCTGAGCTTTGGTTCAAAAGTAACACGTTCTGGTTCAATTGAGTTTTTCTGCAAATTCTAAGATATACTTGGGTGCAACTCCCCAGGGAAACATCAGATCACAAAATGGGTTGGTCTTTTAGCATTCCCGACCCAGGACTCTACTAATATACGTTTGTTTTTCGAATTTGAGCTTTGGTTCAAAAGTAACATGTTCTGGTTGAAATCAGTTTTTCTGCAAATTCTAAGATAGATATACTTGGGTGTAACTCCCCAGGGAAACATCAGATCACAAAATGGGTTGGTTTTTTAGCATTCCCGTCTCAAGACACTACTAATATACCTTTGTTTTTCGAATCTGAGCTTTGGTTCAAAAGTAACACGTTCTGGTTCAATTGAGTTTTTCTGCAAATTCTAAGATATACTTGGGTGCAACTCCCCAGGGAAACATCAGATCACAAAATGGGTTGGTTTTTTAGCATTCCCGACCCAGGACTCTACTAATATACGTTTGTTTTTCGAATTTGAGCTTTGGTTCAAAAGTAACATGTTCTGGTTGAAATCAGTTTTTCTGCAAATTCTAAGATATACTTGGGTGTAACTCCCCAGGGAAACATCAGATCACAAAATGGGTTGGTTTTTTAGCATTCCCGACCCAGGACTCTACTAATATACGTTTGTTTTTCGAATTTGAGCTTTGGTTCAAAAGTAACATGTTCTGGTTGAAATCAGTTTTTCTGCAAATTCTAAGATATACTTGGGTGTAACTCCCCAGGGAAACATCAGATCACAAAATGGGTTGGTTTTTTAGCATTCCCGTCTCAAGACACTACTAATATACCTTTGTTTTTCGAATCTGAGCTTTGGTTCAAAAGTAACACGTTCTGGTTCAATTGAGTTTTTCTGCAAATTCTAAGATATACTTGGGTGCAACTCCCCAGGGAAACATCAGATCACAAAATGGGTTGGTTTTTTAGCATTCCCGACCCAGGACACTACTAATATACGTTTGTTTTTCGAATTTGAGCTTTGGTTCAAAAGTAACATGTTCTGGTTGAAATCAGTTTTTCTGCAAATTCTAAGATATACTTGGGTGCAACTCCCCAGGGAAACATCAGATCACAAAATGGGTTGGTTTTTTAGCATTCCCAACCCAGGACACTACTAATATACCTTTGTCTTTCGAATCTGAGCTTTGGTTCAAAAGTAACACGTTCTGGTTCAATTGAGTTTTTCTGCAAATTCTAAGATATACTTGGGTGCAACTCCCCAGGGAAACATCAGATCACAAAATGGGTTGGTTTTTTAGCATTCCCGACCCAGGACTCTACTAATATACGTTTGTTTTTCGAATTTGAGCTTTGGTTCAAAAGTAACATGTTCTGGTTGAAATCAGTTTTTCTGCAAATTCTAAGATATACTTGGGTGTAACTCCCCAGGGAAACATCAGATCACAAAATGGGTTGGTTTTTTAGCATTCCCGACCCAGGACTCTACTAATATACGTTTGTTTTTCGAATTTGAGCTTTGGTTCAAAAGTAACATGTTCTGGTTGAAATCAGTTTTTCTGCAAATTCTAAGATATACTTGGGTGTAACTCCCCAGGCAAACATCAGATCACAAAATGGGTTGGTTTTTTAGCATTCCCGTCTCAAGACACTACTAATATACCTTTGTTTTTCGAATCTGAGCTTTGGTTCAAAAGTAACACGTTCTGGTTCAATTGCGTTTTTCTGCAAATTCTAAGATATACTTGGGTGCAACTCCCCAGGGAAACATCAGATCACAAAATGGGTTGGTTTTTTAGCATTCCCAACCCAGGACACTACTAATATACGTTTGTTTTTCGAATTTGAGCTTTGGTTCAAAAGTAACATGTTCTGGTTGAAATCATTTTTTCTGCAAATTCTAAGATATACTTGGGTGCAACTCCCCAGGGAAACATCAGATCACAAAATGGGTTGGTTTTTTAGCATTCCCAACCCAGGACACTACTAATATACCTTTGTCTTTCGAATCTGAGCTTTGGTTCAAAAGTAACACGTTCTGGTTCAATTGAGTTTTTCTGCAAATTCTAAGATATACTTGGGTGCAACTCCCCAGGGAAACATCAGATCACAAAATGGGTTGGTTTTTTAGCATTCCCGACCCAGGACTCTACTAATATACGTTTGTTTTTCGAATTTGAGCTTTGGTTCAAAAGTAACATGTTCTGGTTGAAATCAGTTTTTCTGCAAATTCTAAGATATACTTGGGTGTAACTCCCCAGGGAAACATCAGATCACAAAATGGGTTGGTTTTTTAGCATTCCCGACCCAGGACTCTACTAATATACGTTTGTTTTTCGAATTTGAGCTTTGGTTCAAAAGTAACATGTTCTGGTTGAAATCAGTTTTTCTGCAAATTCTAAGATATACTTGGGTGTAACTCCCCAGGGAAACATCAGATCACAAAATGGGTTGGTTTTTTAGCATTCCCGACCCAGGACTCTACTAATATACGTTTGTTTTTCGAATTTGAGCTTTGGTTCAAAAGTAACATGTTCTGGTTGAAATCAGTTTTTCTGCAAATTCTAAGATATACTTGGGTGCAACTCCCCAGGGAAACATCAGATCACAAAATGGGTTGGTTTTTTAGCATTCCCGTCTCAAGACACTACTAATATACCTTTGTTTTTCGAATCTGAGCTTTGGTTCAAAAGTAACACGTTCTGGTTCAATTGAGTTTTTCTGCAAATTCTAAGATATACTTGGGTGCAACTCCCCAGGGAAACATCAGATCACAAAATGGGTTGGTTTTTTAGCATTCCCGACCCAGGACACTACTAATATACGTTTGTTTTTCGAATTTGAGCTTTGGTTCAAAAGTAACATGTTCTGGTTGAAATCAGTTTTTCTGCAAATTCTAAGATATACTTGGGTGCAACTCCCCAGGGAAACATCAGATCACAAAATGGGTTGGTTTTTTAGCATTCCCAACCCAGGACACTACTAATATACCTTTGTCTTTCGAATCTGAGCTTTGGTTCAAAAGTAACACGTTCTGGTTCAATTGAGTTTTTCTGCAAATTCTAAGATATACTTGGGTGCAACTCCCCAGGGAAACATCAGATCACAAAATGGGTTGGTTTTTTAGCATTCCCGACCCAGGACTCTACTAATATACGTTTGTTTTTCGAATTTGAGCTTTGGTTCAAAAGTAACATGTTCTGGTTGAAATCAGTTTTTCTGCAAATTCTAAGATATACTTGGGTGCAACTCCCCAGGGAAACATCAGATCACAAAATGGGTTGGTTTTTTAGCATTCCCGAACCAGGACTCTACTAATATACGTTTGTTTTTCCAATTTGAGCTTTGGTTCAAAAGTAACATGTTCTGGTTGAAATCAGTTTTTCTGCAAATTCTAAGATATACTTGGGTGCAACTCCCCAGGGAAACATCAGATCACAAAATGGGTTGGTTTTTTAGCATTCCCAACCCAGAACACTACTAATATACCTTTGTCTTTCGAATCTGAGCTTTGGTTCAAAAGTAACACGTTCTGGTTCAATTGAGTTTTTCTGCAAATTCTAAGATATACTTGGGTGCAACTCCCTAGGGAAACATCAGATCACAAAATGGGTTGGTTTTTTAGCATTCCCGACCCAGGACTCTACTAATATACGTTTGTTTTTCGAATTTGAGCTTTGGTTCAAAAGTAACATGTTCTGGTTGAAATCAGTTTTTCTGCAAATTCTAAGATATACTTGGGTGCAACTCCCCAGGGAAACATCAGATCACAAAATGGGTTGGTTTTTTAGCATTCCCGAACCAGGACTCTACTAATATACGTTTGTTTTTCGAATTTGAGCTTTGGTTCAAAAGTAACATGTTCTGGTTGAAATCAGTTTTTCTGCAAATTCTAAGATATACTTGGGTGCAACTCCCCAGGGAAACATCAGATCACAAAATGGGTTGGTTTTTTAGCATTCCCAACCCAGGACACTACTAATATACCTTTGTCTTTCGAATCTGAGCTTTGGTTCAAAAGTAACACGTTCTGGTTCAATTGAGTTTTTCTGCAAATTCTAAGATATACTTGGGTGCAACTCCCCAGGGAAACATCAGATCACAAAATGGGTTGGTTTTTTAGCATTCCCAACCCAGGACACTACTAATATACGTTTGTTTTTCGAATCTGAGCTTTGGTTCAAAAGTAACACGTTCTGGTTCAATTGAGTTTTTCTGCAAATTCTAAGATATACTTGGGTGCAACTCCCCAGGGAAACATCAGATCACAAAATGGGTTGGTCTTTTAGCATTCCCGACCCAGGACTCTACTAATATACGTTTGTTTTTCGAATTTGAGCTTTGGTTCAAAAGTAACATGTTCTGGTTGAAATCAGTTTTTCTGCAAATTCTAAGATATACTTGGGAGTAACTCCCCAGGGAAACATCAGATCACAAAATGGGTTTGTTTTTTAGCATTCCCAACCCAGGACACTACTAATATACCTTTGTCTTTCGAATCTGAGCTTTGGTTCAAAAGTAACACGTTCTGGTTCAATTGAGTTTTTCTGCAAATTCTAAGATATACTTGGGTGCAACTCCCCAGGGAAACATCAGATCACAAAATGGGTTGGTTTTTTAGCATTCCCAACCCAGGACACTACTAATATACGTTTGTTTTTCGAATCTGAGCTTTGGTTCAAAAGTAACACGTTCTGGTTCAATTGAGTTTTTCTGCAAATTCTAAGATATACTTGGGTGCAACTCCCCAGGGAAACATCAGATCACAAAATGGGTTGGTCTTTTAGCATTCCCGACCCAGGACTCTACTAATATACGTTTGTTTTTCGAATTTGAGCTTTGGTTCAAAAGTAACATGTTCTGGTTGAAATCAGTTTTTCTGCAAATTCTAAGATAGATATACTTGGGTGTAACTCCCCAGGGAAACATCAGATCACAAAATGGGTTGGTTTTTTAGCATTCCCGTCTCAAGACACTACTAATATACCTTTGTTTTTCGAATCTGAGCTTTGGTTCAAAAGTAACACGTTCTGGTTCAATTGAGTTTTTCTGCAAATTCTAAGATATACTTGGGTGCAACTCCCCAGGGAAACATCAGATCACAAAATGGGTTGGTTTTTTAGCATTCCCGACCCAGGACTCTACTAATATACGTTTGTTTTTCGAATTTGAGCTTTGGTTCAAAAGTAACATGTTCTGGTTGAAATCAGTTTTTCTGCAAATTCTAAGATATACTTGGGTGTAACTCCCCAGGGAAACATCAGATCACAAAATGGGTTGGTTTTTTAGCATTCCCGACCCAGGACTCTACTAATATACGTTTGTTTTTCGAATTTGAGCTTTGGTTCAAAAGTAACATGTTCTGGTTGAAATCAGTTTTTCTGCAAATTCTAAGATATACTTGGGTGTAACTCCCCAGGGAAACATCAGATCACAAAATGGGTTGGTTTTTTAGCATTCCCGTCTCAAGACACTACTAATATACCTTTGTTTTTCGAATCTGAGCTTTGGTTCAAAAGTAACACGTTCTGGTTCAATTGAGTTTTTCTGCAAATTCTAAGATATACTTGGGTGCAACTCCCCAGGGAAACATCAGATCACAAAATGGGTTGGTTTTTTAGCATTCCCGACCCAGGACACTACTAATATACGTTTGTTTTTCGAATTTGAGCTTTGGTTCAAAAGTAACATGTTCTGGTTGAAATCAGTTTTTCTGCAAATTCTAAGATATACTTGGGTGCAACTCCCCAGGGAAACATCAGATCACAAAATGGGTTGGTTTTTTAGCATTCCCAACCCAGGACACTACTAATATACCTTTGTCTTTCGAATCTGAGCTTTGGTTCAAAAGTAACACGTTCTGGTTCAATTGAGTTTTTCTGCAAATTCTAAGATATACTTGGGTGCAACTCCCCAGGGAAACATCAGATCACAAAATGGGTTGGTTTTTTAGCATTCCCGACCCAGGACTCTACTAATATACGTTTGTTTTTCGAATTTGAGCTTTGGTTCAAAAGTAACATGTTCTGGTTGAAATCAGTTTTTCTGCAAATTCTAAGATATACTTGGGTGTAACTCCCCAGGGAAACATCAGATCACAAAATGGGTTGGTTTTTTAGCATTCCCGACCCAGGACTCTACTAATATACGTTTGTTTTTCGAATTTGAGCTTTGGTTCAAAAGTAACATGTTCTGGTTGAAATCAGTTTTTCTGCAAATTCTAAGATATACTTGGGTGTAACTCCCCAGGCAAACATCAGATCACAAAATGGGTTGGTTTTTTAGCATTCCCGTCTCAAGACACTACTAATATACCTTTGTTTTTCGAATCTGAGCTTTGGTTCAAAAGTAACACGTTCTGGTTCAATTGAGTTTTTCTGCAAATTCTAAGATATACTTGGGTGCAACTCCCCAGGGAAACATCAGATCACAAAATGGGTTGGTCTTTTAGCATTCCCGACCCAGGACTCTACTAATATACGTTTGTTTTTCGAATTTGAGCTTTGGTTCAAAAGTAACATGTTCTGGTTGAAATCAGTTTTTCTGCAAATTCTAAGATAGATATACTTGGGTGTAACTCCCCAGGGAAACATCAGATCACAAAATGGGTTGGTTTTTTAGCATTCCCGTCTCAAGACACTACTAATATACCTTTGTTTTTCGAATCTGAGCTTTGGTTCAAAAGTAACACGTTCTGGTTCAATTGAGTTTTTCTGCAAATTCTAAGATATACTTGGGTGCAACTCCCCAGGGAAACATCAGATCACAAAATGGGTTGGTTTTTTAGCATTCCCGACCCAGGACTCTACTAATATACGTTTGTTTTTCGAATTTGAGCTTTGGTTCAAAAGTAACATGTTCTGGTTGAAATCAGTTTTTCTGCAAATTCTAAGATATACTTGGGTGTAACTCCCCAGGGAAACATCAGATCACAAAATGGGTTGGTTTTTTAGCATTCCCGACCCAGGACTCTACTAATATACGTTTGTTTTTCGAATTTGAGCTTTGGTTCAAAAGTAACATGTTCTGGTTGAAATCAGTTTTTCTGCAAATTCTAAGATATACTTGGGTGTAACTCCCCAGGGAAACATCAGATCACAAAATGGGTTGGTTTTTTAGCATTCCCGTCTCAAGACACTACTAATATACCTTTGTTTTTCGAATTTGAGCTTTGGTTCAAAAGTAACACGTTCTGGTTCAATTGAGTTTTTCTGCAAATTCTAAGATATACTTGGGTGCAACTCCCCAGGGAAACATCAGATCACAAAATGGGTTGGTTTTTTAGCATTCCCGACCCAGGACACTACTAATATACGTTTGTTTTTCGAATTTGAGCTTTGGTTCAAAAGTAACATGTTCTGGTTGAAATCATTTTTTCTGCAAATTCTAAGATATACTTGGGTGCAACTCCCCAGGGAAACATCAGATCACAAAATGGGTTGGTTTTTTAGCATTCAGGACCCAGGACACTACTAATATACGTTTGTTTTTCGAATTTGAGCTTTGGTTCAAAAGTAACATGTTCTGGTTGAAATCAGTTTTTCTGCAAATTCTAAGATATACTTGGATGCAACTCCCCAGGGAAACATCAGATCACAAAATGGGTTGGTTTTTTAGCATTCCCAACCCAGGACACTACTAATATACGTTTGTTTTTCGAATTTGAGCTTTGGTTCAAAAGTAACATGTTCTGGTTGAAATCAGTTTTTCTGCAAATTCTAAGATATACTTGGGTGTAACTCCCCAAGGAAACATCAGATCACAAAATGGGTTGGTTTTTTAGCATTCCCGACCCAGGACTCTACTAATATACCTTTGTCTTTCGAATCTGAGCTTTGGTTCAAAAGTAACATGTTCTGGTTGAAATCAGTTTTTCTGCAAATTCTAAGATATACTTGGGTGCAATTCCCCAGGGAAACATCAGATCACAAAATGGGTTGGTTTTTTAGCATTCCCAACCCAGGACACTACTAATATACGTTTGTTTTTCGAATTTGAGCTTTGGTTCAAAAGTAACATGTTCTGGTTGAATTGAGTTTTTCTGCAAATTCTAAGATATACTTGGGTGTAACTCCCCAGGGAAACATCAGATCAGAAAATGGGTTGGTTTTTTAGCATTCCCGACCCAGGACTCTACTAATATACGTTTGTTTTTCGAATTTGAGCTTTGGTTCAAAAGTAACATGTTCTGGTTGAAATCAGTTTTTCTGCAAATTCTAAGATATACTTGGGTGCAACTCCCCAGGGAAACATCAGATCACAAAATGGGTTGGTTTTTTAGCATTCCCGACCCAGGACTCTACTAATATACGTTTGTTTTTCGAATTTGAGCTTTGGTTCAAAAGTAACATGTTCTGGTTGAAATCAGTTTTTCTGCAAATTCTAAGATATACTTGGGTGCAACTCCCCAGGGAAACATCAGATCACAAAATGGGTTGGTTTTTTAGCATTCCCAACCCAGGACACTACTAATATACCTTTGTCTTTCGAATCTGAGCTTTGGTTCAAAAGTAACACGTTCTGGTTCAATTGAGTTTTTCTGCAAATTCTAAGATATACTTGGGTGCAACTCCCCAGGGAAACATCAGATCACAAAATGGGTTGGTTTTTTAGCATTCCCAACCCAGGACACTACTAATATACGTTTGTTTTTCGAATCTGAGCTTTGGTTCAAAAGTAACACGTTCTGGTTCAATTTTTTCTGCAAATTCTAAGATATACTTGGGTGTAACTCCCCAGGGAAACATCAGATCACAAAATGGGTTGGTTTTTTAGCATTCCCGACCCAGGACTCTACTAATATACCTTTGTCTTTCGAATCTGAGCTTTGGTTCAAAAGTAACATGTTCTGGTTGAAATCAGTTTTTCTGCAAATTCTAAGATATACTTGGGTGTAACTCCCCAGGGAAACATCAGACCACAAAATGGGTTGGTTTTTTGGCATTCCCGTCTCAAGACACTACTAATATACCTTTGTTTTTCGAATCTGAGCTTTGGTTCAAAAGTAACACGTTCTGGTTCAATTTTTTCTGCAAATTCTAAGATATACTTGGGTGCAACTCCCCAGGGAAACATCAGATCACAAAATGGGTTGGTTTTTTAGCATTCCCGACCCAGGACTCTACTAATATACGTTTGTTTTTCGAATTTGAGCTTTGGTTCAAAAGTAACATGTTCTGGTTGAAATCAGTTTTTCTGCAAATTCTAAGATATGCTTGGGTGTAACTCCCCAGGGAAACATCAGATCACAAAATGGGTTGGTTTTTTAGCATTCCCGACCCAGGACTCTACTAATATACGTTTGTTTTTCGAATTTGAGCTTTGGTTCAAAAGTAACATGTTCTGGTTGAAATCAGTTTTTCTGCAAATTCTAAGATATACTTGGGTGCAACTCCCCAGGGAAACATCAGATCACAAAATGGGTTGGTTTTTTAGCATTCCCGACCCAGGACTCTACTAATATACGTTTGTTTTTCGAATTTGAGCTTTGGTTCAAAAGTAACATGTTCTGGTTGAAATCAGTTTTTCTGCAAATTCTAAGATATACTTGGGTGCAACTCCCCAGGGAAACATCAGATCACAAAATGGGTTGGTTTTTTAGCATTCCCGACCCAGGACACTACTAATATACGTTTGTTTTTCGAATTTGAGCTTTGGTTCAAAAGTAACATGTTCTGGTTGAAATCAGTTTTTCTGCAAATTCTAAGATATACTTGGGTGCAACTCCCCAGGGAAACATCAGATCACAAAATGGGTTGGTTTTTTAGCATTCCCAACCCAGGACACTACTAATATACCTTTGTCTTTCGAATCTGAGCTTTGGTTCAAAAGTAACACGTTCTGGTTCAATTGAGTTTTTCTGCAAATTCTAAGATATACTTGGGTGCAACTCCCCAGGGAAACATCAGATCACAAAATGGGTTGGTTTTTTAGCATTCCCAACCCAGGACACTACTAATATACCTTTGTCTTTCGAATCTGAGCTTTGGTTCAAAAGTAACACGTTCTGGTTCAATTGAGTTTTTCTGCAAATTCTAAGATATACTTGGGTGCAACTCCCCAGGGAAACATCAGATCACAAAATGGGTTGGTTTTTTAGCATTCCCGACCCAGGACTCTACTAATATACGTTTGTTTTTCGAATTTGAGCTTTGGTTCAAAAGTAACATGTTCTGGTTGAAATCAGTTTTTCTGCAAATTCTAAGATATACTTGGGTGTAACTCCCCAGGGAAACATCAGATCACAAAATGGGTTGGTTTTTTAGCATTCCCGTCTCAAGACACTACTAATATACCTTTGTTTTTCGAATCTGAGCTTTGGTTCAAAAGTAACAGGTTCTGGTTCAATTGAGTTTTTCTGCAAATTCTAAGATATACTTGGGTGGAACTCCCCAGGGAAACATCAGATCACAAAATGGGTTGGTTTTTTAGCATTCCCGACCCAGGACTCTACTAATATACGTTGGTTTTTCGAATTTGAGCTTTGGTTGAAAAGTAACATGTTCTGGTTGAAATCAGTTTTTCTGCAAATTCTAAGATATACTTGGGTGTAACTCCCCAGGGAAACATCAGATCACAAAATGGGTTGGTTTTTTAGCATTCCCGACCCAGGACTCTACTAATATACGTTTGTTTTTCGAATTTGAGCTTTGGTTCAAAAGTAACATGTTCTGGTTGAAATCAGTTTTTCTGCAAATTCTAAGATATACTTGGGTGTAACTCCCCAGGGAAACATCAGATCACAAAATGGGTTGGTTTTTTTAGCATTCCCGTCTCAAGACACTACTAATATACCTTTGTTTTTCGAATCTGAGCTTTGGTTCAAAAGTAACACGTTCTGGTTCAATTGAGTTTTTCTGCAAATTCTAAGATATACTTGGGTGCAACTCCCCAGGGAAACATCAGATCACAAAATGGGTTGGTTTTTTAGCATTCCCGACCCAGGACACTACTAATATACGTTTGTTTTTCGAATTTGAGCTTTGGTTCAAAAGTAACATGTTCTGGTTGAATTGCGTTTTTCTGCAAATTCTAAGATATACTTGGGTGTAACTCCCCAGGGAAACATCAGATCACAAAATGGGTTGGTTTTTTAGCATTCCCGACCCAGGACTCTACTAATATACCTTTGTCTTTCGAATCTGAGCTTTGGTTCAAAAGTAACATGTTCTGGTTGAAATCAGTTTTTCTGCAAATTCTAAGATATACTTGGGTGTAACTCCCCAGGGAAACATCAGACCACAAAATGGGTTGGTTTTTTAGCATTCCCGTCTCAAGACACTACTAATATACCTTTGTTTTTCGAATCTGAGCTTTGGTTCAAAAGTAACACGTTCTGGTTCAATTGAGTTTTTCTGCAAATTCTAAGATATACTTGGGTGCAACTTCCCAGGGAAACATCAGACCACAAAATGGGTTGGTTTTTTAGCATTCCCGTCTCAAGACACTACTAACATACCTTTGTTTTTCGAATCTGAGCTTTGGTTCAAAAGTAACACGTTCTGGTTCAATTGAGTTTTTCTGCAAATTCTAAGATATACGTGGGTGCAATTCCCCAGGGAAACATCAGATCACAAAATGGGTTGGTTTTTTAGCATTCCCAACCCAGGACACTACTAATATACGTTTGTTTTTCGAATTTGAGCTTTGGTTCAAAAGTAACATGTTCTGGTTGAATTGAGTTTTTCTGCAAATTCTAAGATATACTTGGGTGTAACTCCCCAGGGAAACATCAGATCACAAAATGGGTTGGTTTTTTAGCATTCCCGACCCAGGACTCTACTAACATACCTTTGTTTTTCGAATTTGAGCTTTGGTTCAAAAGTAACATGTTCTGGTTGAAATCAGTTTTTCTGCAAATTCTAAGATATACTTGGGTGTAACTCTCCAGGGAAACATCAGATCACAAAATGGGTTGGTTTTTTAGCATTCCCGACCCAGGACACTACTAATATACGTTTGTTTTTCGAATTTGAGCTTTGGTTCAAAAGTAACATGTTCTGGTTGAATTGAGGTTTTCTGCAAATTCTAAGATATACTTGGGTGTAACTCCCCAGGGAAACATCAGATCACAAAATGGGTTGGTTTTTTAGCATTCCCGACCCAGGACTCTACTAATATACGTTTGTTTTTCGAATTTGAGCTTTGGTTCAAAAGTAACATGTTCTGGTTGAAATCAGTTTTTCTGCAAATTCTAAGATATACTTGGGTGCAACTCCCCAGGGAAACATCAGATCACAAAATGGGTTGGTTTTTTAGCATTCCCGACCCAGGACTCTACTAATATACGTTTGTTTTTCGAATTTGAGCTTTGGTTCAAAAGTAACATGTTCTGGTTGAAATCAGTTTTTCTGCAAATTCTAAGATATACTTGGGTGTAACTCCCCAGGGAAACATCAGACCACAAAATGGGTTGGTTTTTTAGCATTCCCGTCTCAAGACACTACTAATATACCTTTGTTTTTCGAATCTGAGCTTTGGTTCAAAAGTAACACGTTCTGGTTCAATTGAGTTTTTCTGCAAATTCTAAGATATACTTGGGTGCAACTCCCCAGGGAAACATCAGATCACAAAATGGGTTGGTTTTTTAGCATTCCCGACCCAGGACACTACTAATATACGTTTGTTTTTCGAATTTGAGCTTTGGTTCAAAAGTAACATGTTCTGGTTGAATTGAGTTTTTCTGCAAATTCTAAGATATACTTGGGTGTAACTCCCCAGGGAAACATCAGATCACAAAATGGGTTGGTTTTTTAGCATTCCCGACCCAGGACTCTACTAACATACCTTTGTTTTTCGAATTTGAGCTTTGGTTCAAAAGTAACATGTTCTGGTTGAAATCAGTTTTTCTGCAAATTCTAAGATATACTTGGGTGTAACTCTCCAGGGAAACATCAGATCACAAAATGGGTTGGTTTTTTAGCATTCCCGACCCAGGACACTACTAATATACGTTTGTTTTTCGAATTTGAGCTTTGGTTCAAAAGTAACATGTTCTGGTTGAATTGAGGTTTTCTGCAAATTCTAAGATATACTTGGGTGTAACTCCCCAGGGAAACATCAGATCACAAAATGGGTTGGTTTTTTAGCATTCCCGACCCAGGACTCTACTAATATACGTTTGTTTTTCGAATTTGAGCTTTGGTTCAAAAGTAACATGTTCTGGTTGAAATCAGTTTTTCTGCAAATTCTAAGATATACTTGGGTGCAACTCCCCAGGGAAACATCAGATCACAAAATGGGTTGGTTTTTTAGCATTCCCGACCCAGGACTCTACTAATATACGTTTGTTTTTCGAATTTGAGCTTTGGTTCAAAAGTAACATGTTCTGGTTGAAATCAGTTTTTCTGCAAATTCTAAGATATACTTGGGTGTAACTCCCCAGGGAAACATCAGACCACAAAATGGGTTGGTTTTTTAGCATTCCCGTCTCAAGACACTACTAATATACCTTTGTTTTTCGAATCTGAGCTTTGGTTCAAAAGTAACACGTTCTGGTTCAATTGAGTTTTTCTGCAAATTCTAAGATATACTTGGGTGCAACTCCCCAGGGAAACATCAGATCACAAAATGGGTTGGTTTTTTGGCATTCCCGTCTCAAGACACTTCTAATATACCTTTGTTTTTCGAATCTGAGCTTTGGTTCAAAAGTAACATGTTCTGGTTGAAATCAGTTTTTCTGCAAATTCTAAGATATACTTGGGTGCAACTCCCCAGGGAAACATCAGATCACAAAATGGGTTGGTTTTTTAGCATTCCCGACCCAGGACTCTACTAACATACCTTTGTTTTTCGAATTTGAGCTTTGGTTCAAAAGTAACATGTTCTGGTTGAAATCAGTTTTTCTGCAAATTCTAAGATATACTTGGGTGTAACTCTCCAGGGAAACATCAGATCACAAAATGGGTTGGTTTTTTAGCATTCCCGACCCAGGACACTACTAATATACGTTTGTTTTTCGAATTTGAGCTTTGGTTCAAAAGTAACATGTTCTGGTTGAATTGAGGTTTTCTGCAAATTCTAAGATATACTTGGGTGTAACTCCCCAGGGAAACATCAGATCACAAAATGGGTTGGTTTTTTAGCATTCCCGACCCAGGACTCTACTAATATACGTTTGTTTTTCGAATTTGAGCTTTGGTTCAAAAGTAACATGTTCTGGTTGAAATCAGTTTTTCTGCAAATTCTAAGATATACTTGGGTGCAACTCCCCAGGGAAACATCAGATCACAAAATGGGTTGGTTTTTTAGCATTCCCGACCCAGGACTCTACTAATATACGTTTGTTTTTCGAATTTGAGCTTTGGTTCAAAAGTAACATGTTCTGGTTGAAATCAGTTTTTCTGCAAATTCTAAGATATACTTGGGTGTAACTCCCCAGGGAAACATCAGACCACAAAATGGGTTGGTTTTTTAGCATTCCCGTCTCAAGACACTACTAATATACCTTTGTTTTTCGAATCTGAGCTTTGGTTCAAAAGTAACACGTTCTGGTTCAATTGAGTTTTTCTGCAAATTCTAAGATATACTTGGGTGCAACTCCCCAGGGAAACATCAGATCACAAAATGGGTTGGTTTTTTGGCATTCCCGTCTCAAGACACTTCTAATATACCTTTGTTTTTCGAATCTGAGCTTTGGTTCAAAAGTAACACGTTCTGGTTGAATTGAGTTTTTCTGCAAATTCTAAGATATACTTGGGTGTAACTCCCCAGGGAAACATCAGATCACAAAATGGGTTGGTTTTTTAGCATTCCCGACCCAGGACTCTACTAATATACGTTTGTTTTTCGAATTTGAGCTTTGGTTCAAAAGTAACATGTTCTGGTTGAAATCAGTTTTTCTGCAAATTCTAAGATATACTTGGGTGCAACTCCCCAGGGAAACATCAGATCACAAAATGGGTTGGTTTTTTAGCATTCCCGTCTCAAGACACTACTAATATACCTTTGTTTTTCGAATCTGAGCTTTGGTTCAAAAGTAACACGTTCTGGTTCAATTGAGTTTTTCTGCAAATTCTAAGATATACTTGGGTGCAACTCCCCAGGGAAACATCAGATCACAAAATGGGTTGGTTTTTTGGCATTCCCGTCTCAAGACACTTCTAATATACCTTTGTTTTTCGAATCTGAGCTTTGGTTCAAAAGTAACACGTTCTGGTTGAATTGAGTTTTTCTGCAAATTCTAAGATATACTTGGGTGTAACTCCCCAGGGAAACATCAGATCACAAAATGGGTTGGTTTTTTAGCATTCCCGACCCAGGACTCTACTAATATACGTTTGTTTTTCGAATTTGAGCTTTGGTTCAAAAGTAACATGTTCTGGTTGAAATCAGTTTTTCTGCAAATTCTAAGATATACTTGGGTGCAACTCCCCAGGGAAACATCAGATCACAAAATGGGTTGGTTTTTTAGCATTCCCGTCTCAAGACACTACTAATATACCTTTGTTTTTCGAATCTGAGCTTTGGTTCAAAAGTAACACGTTCTGGTTCAATTGAGTTTTTCTGCAAATTCTAAGATATACTTGGGTGCAACTCCCCAGGGAAACATCAGATCACAAAATGGGTTGGTTTTTTAGCATTCCCGACCCAGGACACTACTAATATACGTTTGTTTTTCGAATTTGAGCTTTGGTTCAAAAGTAACATGTTCTGGTTGAATTGAGTTTTTCTGCAAATTCTAAGATATAATTGGGTGTAACTCCCCAGGGAAACATCAGACCACAAAATGGGTTGGTTTTTTAGCATTCCCGTCTCAAGACACTACTAATATACCTTTGTTTTTCGAATCTGAGCTTTGGTTCAAAAGTAACACGTTCTGGTTCAATTGAGTTTTTCTGCAAATTCTAAGATATACTTGGGTGCAACTCCCCAGGGAAACATCAGATCACAAAATGGGTTGGTTTTTTGGCATTCCCGTCTCAAGACACTTCTAATATACCTTTGTTTTTCGAATCTGAGCTTTGGTTCAAAAGTAACACGTTCTGGTTGAATTGAGTTTTTCTGCAAATTCTAAGATATACTTGGGTGTAACTCCCCAGGGAAACATCAGATCACAAAATGGGTTGGTTTTTTAGCATTCCCATCTCAAGACACTACTAATACATCTTTGTTTTTCGAATCTGAGCTTTGGTTCAAAAGTAACACGTTCTGGTTCAATTGAGTTTTTCTGCAAATTCTAAGATATACTTGGGTGCAACTCCCCAGGGAAACATCAGATCACAAAATGGGTTGGTTTTTTAGCATTCCCGACCCAGGACACTACTAATATACGTTTGTTTTTCGAATTTGAGCTTTGGTTCAAAAGTAACATGTTCTGGTTGAATTGAGGTTTTCTGCAAATTCTAAGATATACTTGGGTGTAACTCCCCAGGGAAACATCAGATCACAAAATGGGTTGGTTTTTTAGCATTCCCGTCTCAAGACACTACTAATATACCTTTGTTTTTCGAATCTGAGCTTTGGTTCAAAAGTAACACGTTCTGGTTCAATTGAGTTTTTCTGCAAATTCTAAGATATATTTGGGTGTAACTCTCCAGGGAAACATCAGATCACAAAATGGGTTGGTTTTTTAGCATTCCCGACCCAGGACACTACTAATATACGTTTGTTTTTCGAATTTGAGCTTTGGTTCAAAAGTAACATGTTCTGGTTGAAATCAGTTTTTCTGCAAATTCTAAGATATACTTGGGTGTAACTCCCCAGGGAAACATCAGATCACAAAATGGGTTGGTTTTTTAGCATTCCCATCTCAAGACACTACTAATACATCTTTGTTTTTCGAATTTGAGCTTTGGTTCAAAAGTAACATGTTCTGGTTGAAATCAGTTTTTCTGCAAATTCTAAGATATACTTGGATGTAACTCCCCAGGGAAACATCAGATCACAAAATGGGTTGGTTTTTTAGCATTCCCGACCCAGGACACTACTAATATACGTTTGTTTTTCGAATTTGAGCTTTGGTTCAAAAGTAACATGTTCTGGTTGAAATCAGTTTTTCTGCAAATTCTAAGATATACTTGGGTGTAACTCCCCAGGGAAACATCAGATCACAAAATGGGTTGGTTTTTTAGCATTCCCGTCTCAAGACACTACTAATACACCTTTGTTTTTCGAATTTGAGCTTTGGTTCAAAAGTAACATGTTCTGGTTGAATTGAGTTTTTCTGCAAATTCTAAGATATACTTGGGTGTAACTCCCCAGGGAAACATCAAATCACAAAATGGGTTGGTTTTTTAGCATTCCCGACCCAGGACTCTACTAATATACGTTTGTTTTTCGAATTTGAGCTTTGGTTCAAAAGTAACATGTTCTGGTTGAAATCAGTTTTTCTGCAAATTCTAAGATATACTTGGGTGTAACTCCCCAGGGAAACATCAGATCACAAAATGGGTTGGTTTTTTAGCATTCCCGACCCAGGACTCTACTAATATACGTTTGTTTTTCGAATTTGAGCTTTGGTTCAAAAGTAATATTTTCTGGTTGAAATCAGTTTTTCTGCAAATTCTAAGATATACTTGGGTGTAACTCCCCAGGGAAACATCAGATCACAAAATGGGTTGGTTTTTTAGCATTCCCGTCTCAAGACACTACTAATATACCTTTGTTTTTCGAATCTGAGCTTTGGTTCAAAAGTAACATGTTCTGGTTCAATTGAGTTTTTCTGCAAATTCTAAGATATACTTGGGTGCAACTCCCCAGGGAAACATCAGATCACAAAATGGGTTGGTTTTTTAGCATTCCCGTCTCAAGACACTACTAATATACCTTTGTTTTTCGAATCTGAGCTTTGGTTCAAAAGTAACACGTTCTGGTTCAATTGAGTTTTTCTGCAAATTCTAAGATATACTTGGGTGCAACTCCCCAGGGAAACATCAGATCACAAAATGGGTTGGTTTTTTAGCATTCCCGACCCAGGACTCTACTAATATACGTTTGTTTTTCGAATTTGAGCTTTGGTTCAAAAGTAACATGTTCTGGTTGAAATCAGTTTTTCTGCAAATTCTAAGATATACTTGGGTGTAACTCCCCAGGGAAACATCAGATCACAAAATGGGTTGGTTTTTTAGCATTCCCGTCTCAAGACACTACTAATATACCTTTGTTTTTCGAATCTGAGCTTTGGTTCAAAAGTAACACGTTCTGGTTCAATTGAGTTTTTCTGCAAATTCTAAGATATACTTGGGTGCAACTCCCCAGGGAAACATCAGATCACAAAATGGATTGGTTTTTTGGCATTCCCGTCTCAAGACACTTCTAATATACCTTTGTTTTTCGAATCTGAGCTTTGGTTCAAAAGTAACACGTTCTGGTTGAATTGAGTTTTTCTGCAAATTCTAAGATATACTTGGGTGTAACTCCCCAGGGAAACATCAGATCACAAAATGGGTTGGTTTTTTAGCATTCCCGACCCAGGACTCTACTAATATACCTTTGTTTTTCGAATTTGAGCTTTGGTTCAAAAGTAACATGTTCTGGTTGAAATCAGTTTTTCTGCAAATTCTAAGATATACTTGGGTGCAACTCCCCAGGGAAACATCAGATCACAAAATGGGTTGGTTTTTTAGCATTCCCGACTCAGGACACTACTAATATATGTTTGTTTTTCGAATTTGAGCTTTGGTTCAAAAGTAACATGTTCTGGTTGAAATCAGTTTTTCTGCAAATTCTAAGATATACTTGGATGTAACTCCCCAGGGAAACATCAGATCACAAAATGGGTTGGTTTTTTAACATTCCCATCTCAAGACACTACTAATACATCTTTGTTTTTCGAATTTGAGCTTTGGTTCAAAAGTAACATGTTCTGGTTGAAATCAGTTTTTCTGCAAATTCTAAGATATACTTGGGTGTAACTCCCCAGGGAAACATCAGATCACAAAATGGGTTGGTTTTTTAGCATTCCCGACCCAGGACACTACTAATATACGTTTGTTTTTCGAATTTGAGCTTTGGTTCAAAAGTAACATGTTCTGGTTGAAATCAGTTTTTCTGCAAATTCTAAGATATACTTGGGTGTAACTCCCCAGGGAAACATCAGATCACAAAATGGGTTGGTTTTTTAGCATTCCCGTCTCAAGACACTACTAATACACCTTTGTTTTTCGAATTTGAGCTTTGGTTCAAAAGTAACATGTTCTGGTTGAATTGAGTTTTTCTGCAAATTCTAAGATATACTTGGGTGTAACTCCCCAGGGAAACATCAGATCACAAAATGGGTTGGTTTTTTAGCATTCCCGACCCAGGACTCTACTAATATACGTTTGTTTTTCGAATTTGAGCTTTGGTTCAAAAGTAACATGTTCTGGTTGAAATCAGTTTTTCTGCAAATTCTAAGATATACTTGGGTGTAACTCCCCAGGGAAACATCAGATCACAAAATGGGTTGGTTTTTTAGCATTCCCGACCCAGGACTCTACTAATATACGTTTGTTTTTCGAATTTGAGCTTTGGTTCAAAAGTAATATGTTCTGGTTGAAATCAGTTTTTCTGCAAATTCTAAGATATACTTGGGTGTAACTCCCCAGGGAAACATCAGATCACAAAATGGGTTGGTTTTTTAGCATTCCCGTCTCAAGACACTACTAATATACCTTTGTTTTTCGAATCTGAGCTTTGGTTCAAAAGTAACATGTTCTGGTTCAATTGAGTTTTTCTGCAAATTCTAAGATATACTTGGGTGCAACTCCCCAGGGAAACATCAGATCACAAAATGGGTTGGTTTTTTAGCATTCCCGTCTCAAGACACTACTAATATACCTTTGTTTTTCGAATCTGAGCTTTGGTTCAAAAGTAACACGTTCTGGTTCAATTGAGTTTTTCTGCAAATTCTAAGATATACTTGGGTGCAACTCCCCAGGGAAACATCAGATCACAAAATGGGTTGGTTTTTTAGCATTCCCGACCCAGGACTCTACTAATATACGTTTGTTTTTCGAATTTGAGCTTTGGTTCAAAAGTAACATGTTCTGGTTGAAATCAGTTTTTCTGCAAATTCTAAGATATACTTGGGTGTAACTCCCCAGGGAAACATCAGATCACAAAATGGGTTGGTTTTTTAGCATTCCCGTCTCAAGACACTACTAATATACCTTTGTTTTTCGAATCTGAGCTTTGGTTCAAAAGTAACACGTTCTGGTTCAATTGAGTTTTTCTGCAAATTCTAAGATATACTTGGGTGCAACTCCCCAGGGAAACATCAGATCACAAAATGGGTTGGTTTTTTGGCATTCCCGTCTCAAGACACTTCTAATATACCTTTGTTTTTCGAATCTGAGCTTTGGTTCAAAAGTAACACGTTCTGGTTGAATTGAGTTTTTCTGCAAATTCTAAGATATACTTGGGTGTAACTCCCCAGGGAAACATCAGATCACAAAATGGGTTGGTTTTTTAGCATTCCCGTCTCAAGACACTACTAATATACGTTTGTTTTTCGAATTTGAGCTTTGGTTCAAAAGTAACATGTTCTGGTTGAAATCAGTTTTTCTGCAAATTCTAAGATATACTTGGGTGTAACTCCCCAGGGAAACATCACATCACAAAATGGGTTGGTTTTTTAGCATTCCCGTCTCAAGACACTACTAATATACGTTTGTTTTTCGAATTTGAGCTTTGGTTCAAAAGTAACATGTTCTGGTTGAATTGAGGTTTTCTGCAAATTCTAAGATATACTTGGGTGTAACTCCCCAGGGAAACATCAGATCACAAAATGGGTTGGTTTTTTAGCATTCCCGACCCAGGACTCTACTAATATACGTTTGTTTTTCGAATTTGAGCTTTGGTTCAAAAGTAACATGTTCTGGTTGAAATCAGTTTTTCTGCAAATTCTAAGATATACTTGGGTGCAACTCCCCAGGGAAACATCAGATCACAAAATGGGTTGGTTTTTTAGCATTCCCGACCCAGGACTCTACTAATATACGTTTGTTTTTCGAATTTGAGCTTTGGTTCAAAAGTAACATGTTCTGGTTGAAATCAGTTTTTCTGCAAATTCTAAGATATACTTGGGTGCAACTCCCCAGGGAAACATCAGATCACAAAATGGGTTGGTTTTTTAGCATTCCCAACCCAGGACACTACTAATATACCTTTGTCTTTCGAATCTGAGCTTTGGTTCAAAAGTAACATGTTCTGGTTGAAATCAGTTTTTCTGCAAATTCTAAGATATACTTGGGTGTAACTCCCCAGGGAAACATCAGACCACAAAATGGGTTGGTTTTTTAGCATTCCCGTCTCAAGACAGTACTATTATACCTTTATTTTTCGAATCTGAGCTTTGGTTCAAAAGTAACACGTTCTGGTTCAATTGAGTTTTTCTGCAAATTCTAAGGTATACTTGGGTGCAACTCTCCAGGGAAAAATCAGATCACAAAATGGGTTGGTTTTTTGGCATTCCCGTCTCAAGACACTTCTAATATACCTTTGTTTTTCGAATCTGAGCTTTGGTTCAAAAGTAACACGTTCTGGTTGAATTGAGTTTTTCTGCAAATTCTAAGATATACTTGGGTGTAACTCCCCAGGGAAACATCAGATCACAAAATGGGTTGGTTTTTTAGCATTCCCGACCCAGGACTCTACTAATATACGTTTGTTTTTCGAATTTGAGCTTTGGTTCAAAAGTAACATGTTCTGGTTGAAATCAGTTTTTCTGCAAATTCTAAGATATACTTGGGTGCAACTCCCCAGGGAAACATCAGATCACAAAATGGGTTGGTTATTTAGCATTCCCGACTCAGGACACTACTAATATACCTTTGTTTTTCGAATCTGAGCTTTGGTTCAAAAGTAACACGTTCTGGTTCAATTGAGTTTTTCTGCAAATTCTAAGATATACTTGGGTGTAACTCCCCAGGGAAACATCAGATCACAAAATGGGTTGGTTTTTTAGCATTCCCGACCCAGGACTCTACTAATATACGTTTGTTTTTCGAATTTGAGCTTTGGTTCAAAAGTAACATGTTCCGGTTGAAATCAGTTTTTCTGCAAATTCTAAGATATACTTGGGTGTAACTCCCCAGGGAAACATCAGATCACAAAATGGGTTGGTTTTTTAGCATTCCCATCTCAAGACACTACTAATACATCTTTGTTTTTCGAATTTGAGCTTTGGTTCAAAAGTAACATGTTCTGGTTGAAATCAGTTTTTCTGCAAATTCTAAGATATACTTGGATGTAACTCCCCAGGGAAACATCAGATCACAAAATGGGTTGGTTTTTTAGCATTCCCGACCCAGGACTCTACTAATATACGTTTGTTTTTCGAATTTGAGCTTTGGTTCAAAAGTAACATGTTCTGGTTGAAATCAGTTTTTCTGCAAATTCTAAGATATACTTGGGTGCAACTCCCCAGGGAAACATCAGATCACAAAATGGGTTGGTTTTTTAGCATTCCCATCTCAAGACACTACTAATACATCTTTGTTTTTCGAATTTGAGCTTTGGTTCAAAAGTAACATGTTCTGGTTGAAATCAGTTTTTCTGCAAATTCTAAGATATACTTGGGTGCAACTCCCCAGGGAAACATCAGATCACAAAATGGGTTGGTTTTTTAGCATTCCCGACCCAGGACTCTACTAATATACGTTTGTTTTTCGAATTTGAGCTTTGGTTCAAAAGTAACATGTTCTGGTTGAAATCAGTTTTTCTGCAAATTCTAAGATATACTTGGGTGCAACTCCCCAGGGAAACATCAGATCACAAAATGGGTTGGTTTTTTAGCATTCCCAACGCAGGACACTACTAATATACCTTTGTCTTTCGAATCTGAGCTTTGGTTCAAAAGTAACATGTTCTGGTTGAAATCAGTTTTTCTGCAAATTCTAAGATATACTTGGGTGTAACTCCCCAGGGAAACATCAGACCACAAAATGGGTTGGTTTTTTAGCATTCCCGTCTCAAGACACTACTAATATACCTTTATTTTTCGAATCTGAGCTTTGGTTCAAAAGTAACACGTTCTGGTTCAATTGAGTTTTTCTGCAAATTCTAAGGTATACTTGGGTGCAACTCTCCAGGGAAACATCAGATCACAAAATGGGTTGGTTTTTTGGCATTCCCGTCTCAAGACACTTCTAATATACCTTTGTTTTTCGAATCTGAGCTTTGGTTCAAAAGTAACACGTTCTGGTTGAATTGAGTTTTTCTGCAAATTCTAA